>NC_044501.1:30657989-30740489 GCF_902362185.1 Chanos chanos | reverse complement strand
AGAACTGATTCTCTGTGGAAACAAGACACAGTATCACCCGGTCAGTTTTACAAACTGTCGGGTCAGTAAAAAAAAAGAAAAAACTCAAGCCAGACTTATTCAGCAATCACAGTAATCACTCATCACAGTGGCTGTGTTAAATTATGAAGTTGTGTCATTATTGCATGTAGTGTCTTGATGGTGTCTGTATTGTTAAATACTAGGATAAATTCAGTTGGATGCATTTTATGGTATGTATCCATATTTTTCCACCTTGGGAAGAATGGTGCTTGCATTGAATTGAATTTGAAACACTGTCAGTGAAAACTGAATACTCCTTTGAAAAGAGCAGTATCTGTCGCTCCATCCTCTCTCTCTCTCTTTCTCAAACTCCCACACACGTTCAGTTTCTCTCTCTCTCTTTCTCTCCCCCTCCTCCCTCTCTTGGCAGCCTTTTCATACACATAAACACACACGCAGCACACACACACAAAAAGTCGTCTCTTTGTGGAAGTGTGTGTGTGTGTGTGCGTGTGTGTGTGTGTGTGCGTGTGTGTGTGTGTGTGTGCGTGTGCGTGTGCGTGTGCGTGTGTGTTTTTGTGTGAGAGAGGGGAAGCGATGGTGTTTAGCGTGCTGTTATGGGGTTGTGTAATAGCGCTAAGGCAGGCCTGTAGGGAATGGAGAGAGAGAGAGAGAGAGAGAGCGTTCTGAGGCTGATGATGGAGAGAGAGAGAGAGAGCACTGTAATCCCTGTTATGTCACAGATTACCAGGAGCACGCAGGGATGAGCTGGCCAGAGTCCGCCCGGCGATACTGCATGAAACACTGTAAGATCTCACCTGATTGGAGCAGCTGGGATTACAGCTTTGTGAAATGAGATCTTATTGGAGGGAGCAGAGACGGAACGTGATGAATCACATCTGATTCAAGCAGTCTGGGATTACAGTTGTACAAAAGAGCATCAGATAGGAGCTCTGGGGTTAAGAACTCCGTAAAAACACAATCGATTGGTCAAGAACACCCCAAAGAAACATCCGATTGGTTTCCTCTGGATTAAAACACAGATTTTTAGTACTGTAAAGCCAGATCAAACGTGATTAGAAATCAGGATTACAGAAACATGAAATGCATTTTCAAGACTTGGCTCATGTCTTTTATTCCTTCCTTCCATCCCCTTTTTATTTTCTCTCTCCCTCTTTCTCGCTCTCTCTTTCTCTTTCTCTCCCTCTCTCTCTCTCTCTTTGGATCTCTCTCTCTCTCTCTGTCTCACTCTCTTTCTCTCTCACTCTCTTTCACTCTCGCTCTCTGGACCTGTTGTTTGCTGTCCCCTGTCTCCTATCTCTCACACACATGCATGCAGGACTTCAGAGGCATTGATCTAAATGAAGGCCAGTATTGATGTGGATTTTAGTATCGACCAATGCTCCATTCTCTCACTCTTCATTCCCTATTTGTTTGACTAACTCAGGGGATCCCAAACTTTTTTCTTTTCTTTTCTTTTTTTTTTTTTTCCTCAGCCCAACCCTTTCAACCCAAATTATTTTCCTCAAGTACCCCACTGAGATTTGAGCTAATTGAATTTAATTTGACATTGACGTTCCCATCACTATCTCACAAAACGTCTGCAGTACCACCACTGACCCCCGGGGGTTCTTGAACCCATTGTTGGGAACCTGTGGACTAACTGGAAGAGGTTTTCACTGGAAGCGCTCTATTCTCAATTGTCAGTGGAAGCAGTACAAAGGCAAACAATTCAAATTCAAGACGGAAAGGGAACCAAAAAAAAAAAAAAACACAGACTAGCACTTGATCCACTGTAAGCTTTGTTGAAAAGCGCTCCAGTGCTCATGTGGGCAGAGTACAAACAGTATTTTATTAGAATAATGTTGCTGTGGAGTGCATTGTTATGGTGAAATGAAAGTTTATGGGGAGTAGTTGAGTTCCTGTAGATTCTCTTTTAGATAGAGAAAAAAGTTGGCTCGAATCAAATGTAGAACACAAAAAGTCTCTCTCCTGGCTGTGGAAACACAAGTAATACGTGACATGCAGAAATTGTAAGCTTTTCGTTGACCTGATCAGTCAACAGTCATGGACACACACGTACACACACACACAAACACACACTGCCCTTCAGCTGGCTGCTAACTCAGCTGCTCAATCTATACCCAATCAAGTGTGTTATTCTAATAATAGTTATTAAACATGATGAAACAGTATCACCAGCGGGTACCAGACAAGTGGTTTGTTTTATACACAAACATTGATTAGACCCAAATCATCTGACTCATTATCAACATTTTCGGTTTGTCCTGTCAGGGCAGGTTTGGTACTTTAAATGACTGATGTGGAACAGGAATGAATCATGAAGTTTTGAGTGGAAGAGTGTCTTTTCCTTGATCAGAGTGGATTTTAACTTATTCACACACAAGGAACCCATTTGGGAGTTTTCTCTGTTTTAAAAGAATCATGTGAAACTCTTGAATAAAACAGCATGAGTTCTTTCAAAGTATCAAAATTTTATGATGTATCATTGAGGTTGAGAGCGTATATGCATTTGCGTATAATTTTTTTTCACTCGAGATCTTCTCTGACAGGGGAAAAAAAAAAGAAAAACAAAACCTCCCAGATTGCCCTTTAGCTAATTTACCGAAAAATTTCCAGTAAAAAAAAAAACCCTACCCTCGTTCACAGACGCGTTTTTAAAAAGAGAAATCCCAAAAGGTTTGTTCCTAACACTGTTGTTATTCGCATCACAGTGTTCTGCTCATGACACATAATGTCTTTCTGTGCATCTGATCTTCACTGCTAGTACGGTACTAGTGGTATAGCACCGAGAGTGCTGTGTTTTGATCTGATGACGACAGCGCGACCAGTTCCTGTCCCCAGCAGCAAAGTCTGAGTCGTATTGAGTGACCTCAGTCAGGCATGTTTTGACATTCTCCCTCTCTTACCAGGCTGATGTACCGTGACACTTGACCACACATCTCGAGATTCAAACGGAACCATGACTAATGCTAAGACCTGAATTATTAAACGCCATAAATAAATGGGGGAGGGGGGGGGGAGAGAGAAATTCCTACAAGAACCTTGTCAAGACACGAGCACGTTTTTTGAAATATTAAAACGTGTTTTCTGTTGTTTGTTCTTGTTGTAAAATGCATGCATTTGACGTTGCGTAATATACGTGCTTTTGCGTTTCTACTGTGAATTGTACTTCAACAGTAATCAGAGAACAAAACATAAACTGTATATCTGGTTGGCTCACCGAAGCCCCAAAGAATAACCCTACATTAAAAAAAGACCAGAACAAAAAAAGAAAAAGAAAAGAAAAAAAGGTTGCTCTGCTCTTCTGGCTCTGTTGTTTAAGTCTCACATTTAGACACTTTTCCTGTGAGAGTCAGAACATGTTGGTTTTAGATGAAAGTTGAGGTTAGACGTGTCGTCTCTCTTTGCGTCAGTGAGCTTATGAAATCGTAAAGGTTTAGTGTGTGTGTGTGTGTGTGTGTGTGTTCTTCAACACGTTCTTTTTGCGGGACAAAAGTTAAGATCTTACTCATTTTCAGACTCTGTGTCGTGAGGAAACTCAATAAGTCAGTAAGAAAAGCATTAAAATGTAGGGTTTCCTCAGTCAGTGAAGCCACTGTAATCGTAAAATCAAAGTTAACTGAGTACAGTTTTCAGAAGGGTGCCCCGTAAGTCCTTGAAATGGTCTGTATCGAGTCATAAACCATTGTTTTTTTAGGTTTGTTTGTTTGTTTGCATTTGGGCATTTTGATCCTGAATTGTGTGACAATGGAATGCACTTTGTTTATTCAAAAAACACTTACATTGCTCTCTGTCCCTTTCTCCTGCCACACAGATCACCAGAAACTGGAGAGAGAGGCCAGGATCTGTCGTCTTCTCAAGCACCCCAACATCGGTAAATCTCCACCATCGACACCAACATATCTGACACTGAACACAAGTTCATCCTCATTTCCTGTCAATGAAAAAAAAATCCCTAAACCATATCAGCAACTAACCATCATGCTATTGCTTCATCTATACCGTAACCCTCTAACCCTGATCTTAGTCGACCATGAATTTATGCTCTTGTAATAATAACGTATTACTTGATTCTAATAATCAGAACAATTTACACGATCAGTTAAACACATATGAAATCTATATATTGTGATATTAATACCACCTCCTCATTAGAACTCACTAACTGCCACACACTTACTTTCCCTTCTCATCTAAAAGTTATTGCTAAGACTTCTCTCTTTTGCACAAACATATTTACCTTGAGAATTTCTGAGAAATAAAGTAAATAGAGAAAGGCTGAATACATGATTCCTTAGCAGAAACATTGTTTCTTTGTGAAAAAACTGAAAAAAAAAGAAGAATCACCTCAAAAGAGGAGCTTTCGCCTCCACTCTGAACATAGCTATGATCCCAAAGCACTTCAGGTACTCCACCAACGCTACTGTGATGCGCTAGCACGTTATGCAAGAGCAGAAAAAAAAAAGAAAACTAGAAGCAGGAAAGCTACAGCTTTGTTACTTTCCTACCTCAATATCTGTCACTTGCCTTCTTAAATTTCACCTTGTTTTTTTGGAGGGGGGGGTGGGGGGGGGAGAGAACTTGCACGAGCTCACTCATTCGGCAAAACATCCGCCCAACTACCAGTTGACACACCACAACCGTATTTGAAATAATCTAAGTTTGAAATAAACTGGAAAAGACTCAGAATTGTGAAGCGAGTTTTCTGAAAACGAGGGTGGAGCCAGCCAGTTTACCAACCAAAATCCCAACAGAGGCGACTGCACACTGGAGTAGACACGTCATGATTGGTTATCTCGCTCAGTGGGAGCGTTTATTAAACGATAGTTATTAAGATTAGGAAACTTGATGGGCGGGGGTAGGGGGATGGGGGAAACAAACAAAAAAAAACCCTGAAAATCCCAAATCTGCCATCGCACAAGCAGAAAGTACACTGAAGCAACGACAATGGAGCCAGTGCCCACCTACACCAGCCTCCGAGGCAGCCGCAGGAGTGTGGGCGACCGCTCTCTGTAATTAAAGCCGCTCTAATGGCATAGCTTCACACTGAAATGTGTGTTTTTTTTGCTGGAAGGGATTTTTTTTTTCTCTGGTTTTTTTTTTTTTTTCCTCCACATCTCATCTTTCAAGAAAAATGAGTCCGGAGGTGGTTCTGGGCATGGGTTTTGACCCGTTCTGTTGTTGTTTGATACACACTGGTGTTAACACACATGATTACTTAAAGGCACGTCGCAGGGGAAAAAAAAAAGAAAAAACAAGAACATGAGAAATGGAGGTGTGGGATGTAGGGTGTTGTGCACTGTGAGGTTTAGTTAGTGCCACATCGTTTTAGTTTTATTGGCAAACAGCTGAAGGTTTTATTTGAATGATATATTGAAGGGTGGTTCAAAATGATGTTTTGGGTGGTTTTTATTTGAGGTTATAAAAATATGTAAAAAGCTTTCATTTTCCAGTATATGAAACCCCAAAGAAAACCAACAGCGAGAATCAAATTCAAAACCTTGCACAGATTCTGTGATGCTTAAAGACCAATTTTGCACCAAAAAGAAGTCACATTTTTTTTCTGATGAAGCTTTTATCAATACTTAGTGAAAAGACTTATTAAAAGATTATTTTCAGTCATACATTGTTCTACACAATTTTTCTGTTATAACTGATATGGTCCATTTGTACTGTGATAATCATTAACACATCAAAACTACAGAGGGCCATCTTTGGGAAAGCCTGCTGCTCCACAGTTACCATAGCAACGAGAGAGGGCAATGAGGTGTGTTGCAGACAGGAGATGTTTCAGAAATTCATACAGAGGGAATTCCTCTCTCTCTCTCTCTCTCTCTCTCTCTCTCTCTCTCTCTCTCTTTCTCTCTCTCTTTCTTTCTCTCTGCATCAAGCACCTCCAATAGAAAAGGTCAAGCTATCTCATTCCTCTGTGAGACTACAGAGGGAATCGTTTTATCTGGCGTGCACCGTCTCTCAATCAGGCCGTCCTAACGATCTCCCCTCTCCTCCTCCAATATGAGAATTCAGCTTTTCGCTCAGTCTTGAGAAAGACTCACAAAGGTCATATTACAGAAATAGAAACATTCTCATACTGTTCTTTCATATCCCCAGACAGATCTGGAAAATTAAACAAGAGAGTCAAATCAAACTCACAACTGAGAGAACCATGCTCAGTTTCTGTGTGTACTAACATAGAAGCAGCATATGGTGTTGATGGTGTCAGACTATTTGCACAGTGTACTGTTTCTAATACTGGCTCACTTAATAAACATTATACAGTGTCGGGCCACTTTATAACATCATGGTAGTCAAGGAAACAGAACCAAGTGTCATAATTATGAAGAGTTCTAAAGCCAAACAGCATGCAGTACCACCTCAGCAGTTCAAACACTACTAAACAATTGGAATCAACTGTTTAAGAAAAAAAAAAAAAACATGCTAAAATTGAGTAATGTCTTTGTGAGATAATGTTTTGTGACGTGAAAAGAGTTCTGGCATGACAGTGTATACCTTTAAAAATGTGCCACATATTTCAATGATCCTGTAACGCTGCATATCAATTTTAAGGACAGACCAAATTATCAGCAAAAGCTGTCTCACACGCAGTACCTCCTAAAATGGATTTTTACAAGAAACGAATAAAAATATTGTTTTCATTCAAAGCCTGTCAGGCTGCCTAAGGTTAAACCAATAGAGATTTTTATAGAGGTTTTATTGCATTGGACTGTGTGCTAATAGCACCCACTGTCTAACGGCAGTAGACCTTCTTGTTATATAAGGCCAAACATTATGTCATGCTCATGAAAACCTCGTTAGGCTGTATAACGGGTGGACTACCCTGACATTAGTTAATTAAGTCTATTAATTATCTCAGTGGACTTGAGGTAAATCTGGATGATTTTAAATTGGGCATTATTTAGACAAATGCACCACAGCACCCAGAGGTTTGTCCGTTCCTCAGTAAGATGGATGTGCGGTTTATTCAAGTGAGAGGTTTGTTATGGATGGAATATCGAAAGCTCGAGGCAGAATGATTTAGTCCAAATTCATGTAATTCGAGTAATGGATGAGTTTTTCTTGCCTTGATGTCTCTCTCGGCTTGTGAAACACTTTTTCTTCATCACACACACACACACACACTCAGAGTTACTAATGGCAACCTAACTAAACTAAGTTGGAGAGTGAATCTGTTGATGTCATAAGTTGAATCTAATCTCTCTCCCTCTCTTTCTCTCTCTCTCTCTCTCTCTCTCTCTCCCTCTCTCTCTCTCTCATAGTGCGACTCCATGACAGCATATCCGAGGAGGGGTTCCATTATCTTGTCTTTGATTTGTAAGTGGCTGCTTCTCTGTCTCTGTCTCTGTCTCTTGGGATGACTGTCTCACTGCATGCTCGTGTTTATTTGAGA
This sequence comes from Chanos chanos, assembly GCF_902362185.1. Classification (NCBI taxonomy): domain Eukaryota; kingdom Metazoa; phylum Chordata; class Actinopteri; order Gonorynchiformes; family Chanidae; genus Chanos; species Chanos chanos. The sequence continues at coordinate 30,733,057 of NC_044501.1, read as the reverse complement.
CGACGAGGGGGTGACAGTTCAACATTTCCTGTAATCACCGGTTCAAATTACCCAGCCCTCTCAAGTCACACAGCAGTACATTGGTACCGTGGTCCAGCACAACCATACCTGGTCCATTTTATCTGTTCATTACCGAACCCTTGGCCCCTTGAACGTGCCGTGCAGATGGTACGCATTAACCATATTGTGCAGCGGTCTGGAGATCTGGAGTTGGGAAATACCAGTTCAAATAAACCCACCTCCCCGGCACTGCACAGATTCAGGAGAAGAGGTTGCTCAATAGCATTTGGAGGGGTTCATTGAAATATTCTTTGTAAATATGGTTAAGATTGCTGATCCATGGCTTTAGAGGGCTGCCAACACTGAAACTCAACGAGAAGGTGATTATTGTTTAGAGAAAGAACCGGCTGGCGGGTTCTCAAATGATGGTGGACGGTTGGGGGGGGGGGAATTGAGAGTGAATTTAGCGCTCGCAGAGACAGCTGGGGACTAAGGCAGCCAGCAGGATTTGTTTGAAAAGTTTTTCTGTTTGCAAAATACAAAAAATGTGTTGTTTAAATATATCTATATTTACATTTGACAAGGGAGTACTGAGGTAACTATTAACTTGTCTGTATTTCATACTCTGTAGAAATCACTAAGAGTTGTCAGCTTGCTTCTCCTTTCTCAGAATGAAATGGAATAATAATCAGATTAAATGTTTAATAAGACAGCAGTATGTGTGTATGTGTTTGTGTGTAGGTGTGTGTGTGGGTGTGTGTGGGCACACACACAAACCCACAAATACACCCTAACTCACAAATATGCTTGTGTGTGGGTGTGTGTGTGTGTGTGTGTGCGTGTGTGTGTGTGTGTATTGTTTTGTGGGCACGAGTGTGCATGCTTGCTCTAATTACATTTCCACTGTCAGGGCATCTGCTCCTCTCGTGTGTCTCGCAGAGCGTGTATGCGTGTCTAGGAGGGAAACTAACTGGTCCAGATGTGCATGTTCACTTCCTCCCTCTCTAAACATCTGTTCACCTGGTAGTTTTACCCACCTCTCAGTGCTTTATTTAGTCTGCTTTATCCAGTCTGCTGCTCTCGCTTTGAATATCTCTGAAGATATCATATGAAGCGGCACGGTATTCTTGCGTGCACGACAGCATTAGCGATGCTGTACTAGACGTGCCTTAAGGTCACCCTCGTTAAAACTGTCATGATATAACCAACATGCATATATTCAGACATTTTAACGAATATTCAAATATTTCGCACTCACACACACACACACATACTCACTCACACAATGAATACAAATGAATGCATAGTGATGGAGGATAATGAGATCAGCTTCCCACTGTGCCTTTGTAAAATCCTAGCAATACCGGTTACAAAAAAAAAAAAAAAGAAAAGAAAAGAGTAGGAAGATGGGCCGGAGTGCTGAAGTATGATGTGAGTAGTGAAAGCATGAGTGAGGAGACTTTCTGGAGCAGGAGAGAGTTAGCGTGGACTGAGACGATGAAGAGGGCCATATGCATTCTGGTGAGTCACGGCTCTGGTGTGAGAGAGAGAAGAGCTGGGTGGCTGTACACTGAGGGCCTGAGGCCAAGCCTCTAGTGTCTTTCCCCCTTTTTTTTTTTTTCTTTTTTTTTTTTGTCCTTTCACTTTTCACTCATTCCTTCCCTCTGTGTCTACTGGAAAGGCCACCGGCTAGCCCTCTAGCATTTTTACTACTTCAGACTTTTAACAACCTGATCTTAATTCATTTATTGCCCCGCGTTTACGCTGGTTCTGTGCGTCTTTTTCATTCATTCGGCGAAAGGGAGGGCTCGCCACCTTTGGTGTTCAATGGATTTCTCCACGTAGACAAGCAGTCAGCCGCTAGCCTTCCCTTTTTTTGTTTTTCATCGACAAAAAACCTGAGTAGAGCAGTAACAGTTTTTTTGTGAAACATTTGTATCTCTGAAATCATATCAGTCACGATGAAGATTTTTTGCTCTCTCAGTAAAAAGCAAGTGCCAGCTCCAAGTGTTAGCGTAGCGAAACACATATGTCCTGCAACTCAAGACATTTTGTACAAGAGTTTAATCAGTGGCCTGGTCGATCAATTTATTGATGCTCAGACGATTTCTAAATACCTTCCATATCTCGTGCTTTGAATGGAATCAACTGATACTGGAAAGTTGTACATCTATCAGAATTCCTCATCTGAACTTTGCTTTCTTCTGTCCTTTGAACAAAACATTCTTCCTAAAAATGATTTGAAATCACTCCAAGCGACAGCAGGGCTTTTGTTTTCTACCGCTTTAATCCAGACTTCAAGTTGACAGTAATTGTGGCTTTTTTGTTGGCACTGCAATTCATACACTCTCTTTCAGAACAAAACACACAATATCCTGTAGTCTGTCATCATGTCCAATAATCTGCATACTGTCATTCATATTTTGCCTTTGATTTAGATATGAATATTATTGTCTATGGTTTCAGTGGTATTTCATTTTACTTCTCTTTGTCCCCCTCTTCCTGTCTCGCTGTCTGTCTTTTCAACTGTGCAAACAGTTGTCTTTTTTTCTCTCTCTCTCTCTCAATTAAATGTTTTGGGACTTGTTATTCTGTAATGTTGCAAGTGTGTTATGTCATCTGAGAATATAATGGAGTATTTTTTATTTTTTTTAATGTACACTGAAATGGACAGTCACTGTTTCCGAAAAGCATTAAACTATTGCTTGTTACATTTCAGGCTAGGCAGCTTTCTCTCAAATTAGACGTCTGGCTAAATAAAAATAATAGGAGTCTAATGGACTGCAAATCAAATTGATAAAAAAAATGTTTTCGCTAGAAGCAGCCACTGTCTACATTTAATTGGGTTTTTTATTAGGTCACAGTTAGATTTGTAATCATGAATCATCAGCATCTTATGTATGATCCTTTCTAGAAGTTTCTGAGCTTGTGTTCCAAACACCACATTCTAAAATCTGAGCACCATCCTAAAATCTGAAATTTGAAACCTTAGTGTTAAAATTTTTTCAGATCTTGTTTGACAGTGTAAACGAGGAAAAGAAATGGTTTTAGGGCTTTAAGAATTAAGCATTTATGAAAGACAACAGGCAAGTCAAACAGTGGACAGTGAATCATATAGAGTAATTCTCAGTGCTTACTCATTTTCACTATAATGGGCACACTGTCTTTCCAAGCCACAAAATGGAGTGTTTCCTGATGCAATTTTGCTGGTAACTACAGCATAAAGTGTGTGTGTGTGTGTGTGTGTGTGTGTGTGTGTAGGTCTGTGAGTGTGTGCATGCATGCCTGCGTATGTGTGTTAACACAGCACTGCCGCCTCCAGAGCAGGGCCCAAACACAACAGTCTTTGTTGGCTGTTGTCCGTTGAAATGTTCCAGTCCCTCATGTGCCTGTGCCCTGATTATTTGGCGTTTTTGGTTTGAGAATGCATTCTTTCACAGTATTCCTTCAAAAAACTGTGACGCACAGACACACCTATTTACAATAACCACTCTGTATCCTCTAGTGGCTGACACACCGTGGCTTTGTGGCAAAGCTGGTTATGCATTTTTTATTTCCCTCTGTGTCTTTGGTCAAAAACGCAAAACGTTTAGCATAAGCATCGCAGTGGCTGCCAAACGACCTGCGTGTGTACTGTGCAGGAGAAGGAGCAGGAACATTTCATCCACGGTCTTTTTTTTTTTTTTTTTTAGGTGTAAATATGATTTTTCTTTCTGGCATTTTAGTTGACATGACCAGAAAGTAGTCTATCATGAGAAACCTGAGTCATAGCAAAGATGGTAACATTATCTGTTATCTGCGTTATCTGGCTGTTATACTGTGGATTCTTCAACAGTAAAACACAAGAGGGAGGGGGGGGGGGGGGGGGGGGGGGTTGGCACTCATTTTCCCCCTTCAAGTTCGCATGCTCTTTCAATCAAACTGACAAAAATGTCTCATCCATTAGAAAGCCTAAACAACAAATAGTAACCTTCACAGCTTCATGAGTGGAGCTCAACTTGTTCATTTCTTTTCCCTCTGACACACACAGAGTTACTGGAGGGGAACTGTTCGAAGACATTGTCGCCAGAGAGTACTACAGTGAAGCCGACGCAAGGTCAGTGCCCCCGAGAACAGCAGTTTTCATGTTGACAAAACCGATTTGACTTAACATATTGCTGTAAGTCATCGCTTATCTTGTTCCTATCTTAAATTAGTGAGAAGATATTACTGACTTAGATTCAAGAATTGACGTCATTTGCCGTTTCAGTCAGAACAGACATACAAATTCAACTAGTGTTTCAATAATGAATAATAATGAATATTTTAAAATAATGAATATTTTTAGCTTCTCTGATGGATCACGCTTTGCAACTTCGTGATGCATGCATTTTTTTTTGTCCTTTGAAACTATGCGTGAACAGACAGAAGTTAATGTGTCTCTGCTGTACAGTTTAGATTATTATTAGATCTAATTTTGCAATCTGTGCTTTCTGTGCTTTTCTTTTCTCTTTTCTTTTCTTTTTTGGAGACTCTTCTGCTCTGCATAGATGTGTCAACTCGTAATAGATTTGATAGGGTTTGATATCATGTCTTCCATGCTCTGCTGCCTTCTACTGAGGTGACCTGTCTTGAGGTCTTATCCGTTTTGTTTATTCTCTTTCTGTGTAATGTCTGTATCATATAAATAATGCAAATAAGGACATTTAATATGAATCGCTACAAGCTGACATTTTCTGACTGGCTCTGGAATTAAAACGCCAAAAAAAAAAAAAGGCTGCCTTCCTTGTCCGTTAGCAGTGTGTTTATTTTACTTTTTGTCTTCTTCTCTGGTTAGTTTCTTTTTCCTCTATTTTTTTTTTTTTTTGCTTGGATATGTTGTTTTATTTGTATGTTTGTGTCATTTTCTGATGTGTCTGTTGAAGTGTTCTCCTTTTCCTCTTCCTTTTGTTTTTCTTTTCTTCCTCTTTTTTTTTTTGGCTTCCCACTCTTTCGTCTCTCTCCTCCGCAGTCATTGCATACAGCAGATTCTAGAAAGTGTAAATCATTGTCATCAAAATGGCATAGTTCACAGGGATCTAAAGGTTAGTACACTGGTATAGAACCACTCCCCTCCCCTCCAACGCCCAAAACCGATTAACAACAACCAACCATCTCCCTTACCATAGATTCCCTTAAACCTCCACTGCACCCTGTCAACTCCCCTCTCCCTGCCACTCAGACAGGTCCCCCCTGTTAGAGCCTGGGAGGGAGATGTGTGCGTGTGTGTGTGGGGGTGTATAACAGCACTCACTCCCCCTCAAAAGCCAAGGCGATGTGCATGTAGCATCTTTGATTCTCGTTCGACACAACGGCCGTGAGCCTCAACGACCAGAGGGGAGGTGTTTTGGGGAGCGTAGGCTCTCCTGTTCCCTGTTCCAACGGGACCGCAGGGAAGACGAAGCTCCCCTCGCCTCCTCACTGGGTCAAGTTCATGGCTGAACCTGGAGCAAACACCACTTCTGGTTTGAGATGTGGGGGAGCAGATAGCAGTAGATGGTGATGATGTATATAGAGCCCTCTAACAGATAACGAAAAGCAGATGTGCATTAGTCGTTCTTCTGAGTTCAAAATTTCCCAAGTGGTGCATTCGGTAATTTGACTGCATATTCAAAAAAAGCAAATACATATTATCAATATAATTATACTAATAAAATCCTCCAAATACTCTCAAATCAATGTTCCTTTTATAAAATACCCCTCCACCCCCAACATACACACACACACACGCACACACACACATGCCCCCATCATTAATTAATTTGCGTAATTCTCTTTTAGATCTAAATGGTTTTGGACTGAACACAACCAGTCATTCTTAATTATCGTCTTAGAGGTGAACGCGGCTTGCGTTCCTCTGTCTCACTAAACATCATCACCGCTTTCTGGTGAAGCTCCTACCCCAAGTCTCAATGCGAATGCACAGACAGTGAGTGTGAGCTTGTCACTAACCCACGCCCCCTGGTGTTTGCATGCAGTCATTGCATTCAGCAGATCCTAGAGGCCGTGCTTCACTGCCACCAGATGGGTGTGGTCCATCGCGACCTGAAGGTGAGTAGAGATGCTGGGGGGGTGTCCCAAAAAAAAAAAAAACAGCCCTTATTCTTTCTTTTCCTTCTCCCTTTCTTTCTCCTTCCCCTCCTTCACCCTTTCTCCTCTCCTCTACACAAAAAATGGTTTACATGCAGCATTTGTAACTTTTCACTATCTATCTTTATCTATCCTTTTTTTTTTTTACCAAAGAAACAATTCAGGCATATGAGACCAACAAAGAGTGTAGTCACAGAATTATTATTTTTTTTTTTTTCTAAAAATGGCCCGCAGGAGGGGGGAGTCTGTTACGCTTATTAGCACCAAGCATCATAGATGCGTGAATGGCCGGCATGGACGATTGTATTTATCACCGCCAGTTCCTCTGTGATGTTGACTCTGATATGGAGTAAACAGACTCGTATCCGCGAATAGATACCGATAAACTTTTAGGATAAGCTCGGTTTGGTCTGCGCAGACACAAAAGGAGAACGTAGTTCCGTTGAAAATCCCAAAGAAAACGTCTGTGGTCTGCATCGCTTACTGTGACGTACAAGGAATCGCTCGGTTCTGTTGATTTTGAACGGTGCTGATTCTGAAGTATGTAAACAGTGATTTGAAGACTTAAAAAAAAACAACAACAATATCAGTTATGGCTCTACAATGTTCGGTGTAGTGATAAAGTGGTGCTAAAATAAAGTGTGGTCTGTTGGACACTGTAATTCCCATCCCCCCCAAACGAACTATGAATGAGAAAAGCTATGCTGGGCGCTAATTTGCTAATCAAATGAGCCAGGTGCACCCAGGGGCTTGTGTTAACCCCTGGAATAATCAGCCCAGCTTTTGCATTCACCCCACCCCAGTCTGACTTGTGATTGGCCATTACCTCACTGTTACCATGGAAAGCTGGGGCACTCACAAAAAACAAAGCAAATAAGGACAATTCAACAAACAAAAAAAAAAAAGAGAGAGAGAGATCTTGTGAAAAGGAGCTTTGTTTCAGGATTCGCCAAAATAGTTAATGCATGAAGCTAGACAGACGTTGTGGCACCTATTTTCAGAACCATTTCAGGACGTTGACAGACTGTTCACCAGCTGGATTCCTTAAGTATCCCAGTCATATTTGACAGGGTTTATGGGTAGGAATAGTTTGTCCTAATTTACAGTTAGACTAGGCAGTAAGACAGTTCAGACTTTCTTCTTAACTTCTCCCATCCTATCTCTCCTATTAATGAGTGGATATCTCTTTAAATGGGTTCGTCGCTGACAGCAATGAAACTGAAAAACCGAAACGGAAAATCAGAATCCCTTCACACTTCTCTAATTTCTCCTCTTTTTTTTCCCCTTCAGCATTTTCCTTGTTTAAACACCCACACTGTTTTCCTCATATGTTCTATCTCTTTCTCCTCTAAGTCTGACTCCTTCTTTCCACATCCTTTCTTTCTTTCCTTCTCTCGCTCCCTTTTTCCCTCTTTCCCTTTCTCTCTCTCTATCTACCGCTCTCTCTCTCTCTTCCGCCCAGCTTCTCTAATCACTGATTCTGTCCATTTTCTGTTTGTGGGAGAATAAGTGAAGGGTTTGGAAATGTCTGTGATTGGCTGATGATACAGTCAACCCTTTCTCCAACCGGTCTTCTCTTTATGTCTGGAGAGAGAGAGAGAGAGAGAGAGACGTTGCTGAAAAAAATAAAAATCAAAATACTGGGTGTCAGACTATTTAGAGTAATTGAGGGTTATTATTGGTAATAGTGGCTAAACTGAGGCCCACAGAAGCAGAGCAGGTTTGTTAGATAAACACTGGACCATGCTGAGCTGCGCAGCATCTGTAAGTCAAGGTAAATTAAGCTGTTCATTTAATCCTCTCAGTAATACCTGAAACAGATTACATATCCGCTGAGCAACAGATTATAAATCACAGGTAAAGATTGCAATTACAATGTTTATATACATTTTGGCTTCAACAGAAAAAACCCAAAAAGAAAAAAACCTAGCTGATATGTTAAAGATGAGGAGGTCATAACCCCCCACCACCCCCCCCCCCCCCCCCCACCCCACCCCTACACACAAAAAACTTGTGGAATGAAATTAGAGAAGCAATAAAAAGCAGATAATCACAGCTAATTGTGTGATGTGGGAGTGCAGCCGTCTTAGAAGACCAGTTTGCTGCACTTGTTTACCTCTTTAAGGATCTTTTTGTCTGCTAAAGAGAACCAGGGGGTATGTCTCCATACTTATTTCACACTGAAAGCACAAGAGCGGTTAGTGAAATTCTTTATTCACAGAAGGAAAGGGGATTTTTCACTTTGCCATGGGCTTCCCAAGGGAGGTCTTTCTCTCCCTTTACTTCTGTTATTTAAGTGAGAGCTTCCATACTGAAAAAAGTATTGTTTTAGGGACAGTACTCTAATCATTTATGCAACATAATGTAGTAACGTTTTTTGTACAAAAACTGAAACCCGCAGTACTATGGTCCTCAGCTGGGTTCACGTAACATGTAGTGAACCACGGATTTTTTTTTTTCCACTTCAGCTTTTGTCAACGAGCTGAATTGGAAGCTCTTTTTTTTTTTCTGAATGTGATGCCAAATCACAGGGAACGCTTAGTGTTCGTACAGAACATTAAGGACTGATTGTGCTTTGTTCAACAGGAATAACAATAATTATAATTTGAAGCAGATACACCTCTTTTTATTTTCACTGCAAGAACATACGCACCATGCTTATCATGCAGAGCACATATACTTTAACTGTGCTATGACCACGTCGACTGAATAATCATTTAAAATAACAACAAAACACAGCTTGTCTTTACTCAGCCCTTAAATAATATTATGTTGGAATATATGAATCCACATAAACGACTGAATCAGGTCTAATCTCTAGGCCTCTCAAGACGGGAGCTCCTTTTTCTTGTGTTGCTTTTCTGGAGTGGCCGTGCATTGATCTGAAAAAGGTCAGCGCGTTCGGCCATCGTTTTGCGGTCGTGCGTTTCTTTTTCTGACCAAACGTCAGCGCTCAAGGGACAGCACCAAAACTGAGGCCCCTCCCGCCACATTCAAATCACCTACTTTGCCTAAATCGTACTCCGGTTTTGCGGTCATTTACGACTCTCGAATTTTCTTGATGAAGAGATAGTCATGTGTAGACTCCTTTCACTCACTGTCATGGAGAAGAGCCTTTAAACAACTGTCGCACCAGCTTACTTTTCTAACACTCATTTTATAGCTTGATTCTGATTTTTTGAAGAAGTTTGACGTTGTATCATTATACTGTTCGTACTAAATTTGTTCTGTTTGTGTCAGATTTGTATGTCTTTAAAAAGAAAGAAAAACGACAGCTCTGAATTGGTTCAGTTTTCTTTTACTTTTACTGTAAAATGAAGAAGGCCTAATCACGAGTAAGGTGATCTGTTACGCTTCTAATACAACGTTAGGCCGCGGCCATATACACAACATCGACTGTGCAGCACATTCTTTCATTCTTTCTCTCTATCTCTCCCTCTCTCTCTCTCTCTCCCTCCCTTCCTGTCTGCAAACTGTTTGCTTCTTTTGAGCTTCTTTGTTTTCTCATTTTCCTGCTCTCTCTCTCTCCCTCTCTCTAGATTGTTCCCTCCAGCGTCAGAGAGGGAATCTCATGAAGAGTTTATGGGATATAGGGACTAAATTGAGGAAATTACTGTTTTACAAAGACAAATGATGTTTAAGGACCAGAGGGGTGGGGTGGGGGGGGGGGGGGGGGGGATGGGGGTTGCATAAAAGGCAATGGCTGCATGGGAATGTTTATTGCACACTCCCCTTTAGCATGATAGCCCTGTTCTCTGCACGAATCATAGAATGAGCATTGAGATCAACTAACTGCACCATGACAAACAGACCTGATTATCCTATATTTGATTAAAAAAAAATCTTTAATCTGATGTTTTGATGATAATATGTTTTTTTTGTTTTTGTTTTTTTTTGTAATAATTGTAAGATATGACAACCATACGTTACACTTCACGTGACTGCTCCTTTCATGGAAGTCGTACAACATGGTTTTGGGTTTGTTTAATTTCCCATGACCCGACATCATATTTCACCACATCCAACATCCTCGTGATGCTCTCAGTAATTCTAAATATTCCAAAACAGTAAATATTTATGTAGTTTTTGCCAGTGCACTTCATATAAACAGTTAATTAGTACACAAATGCTGTATGTCTTATATGGGAGAGATATTCAAGTGAAGTGTAACCAGACTAATTCAGTCGTTTTTATACTCACCAATGGGCCTTTGCATCACACATTTCATGCAGTTTTGCTCTATGAATTTATTCCATTTTTTCCCACACGAATATTTGCCATCATTAACACAGTATATTCAGTGTCCAGAATTTATACTGAAACCAAGCCATTGATCTGTGGCGTTGTAGACAAGACCTGTCATAAATTATCTTTAAGTGTGTGCAAAAACTGAGCCCATTGGTCGAACACTCAATGCCTTAAGTGGAGGTTCTCCTCCCACCATACATGGGTTCTGCATGAGGAGCCATGGACACCTGTACCAAAGTCTGTGCCTTGCCAGAATATTATTATATAGGTCAACCAACCAAAGGTGCCTGTTTTGTTTTTGTTTTTGTTTTTGAAACAACAAAGCACCAAGCACTTTGTAGCTGAAGAGTGTCCACTTTCTTCAAAATAAAACTGCAAATTAAGTTGATCACAAATTAAAGCCCAATCACTTGACGTAGTTACATCATTATCCATTTACCCAGATGGTGTTTGTTTTTGTTCATGTTACAAATGTGATGTGGTCGTGCAACTGTTTTTCGTTCTAATGATGAGCTAAAAATGAACACCATCCTTAATTTAATGTTCGTTTTGTCCCGAAGTGGCCAGATGTTTGCCGGGAGGCTTGGTAAATCTTTGGCTCTTTAAGGTCCATGACTGTGCACAGCCTGAAAAAAGTAACCAAACCTGATTGCTGGCCCTCAAAATCATGAACAACTGAACTTTTTTTTTTTTTTTTTTACCGTTCATGGTATCTGATCTACCTCAGACCAAACAATTTACATGTACATGTACACATATCACCCATAACGTGTTTTCGTGTAGATTAGAGTTTAATTTTTCCACCCTCTCTTGTCTCTGGGCACAAAGCCAGAAAATCTTCTTCTAGCCAGCAAACTCAAGGGAGCGGCGGTGAAACTGGCTGACTTTGGATTGGCTATTGAGGTTCAGGGAGATCAGCAAGCATGGTTTGGTGAGTATCACCTTTTCCGACCTCTCCACTAAATAATGACTCAACCAGCCAGCCAATCTCTTTCAATAGTTATGACTTATCATGCAGGACCGGCTTAATGTATTCCATTATTATTATCTGAAAAACACATTTTTGATAACAGCACAGAGGATATGAGCATTGTCTCAGCTTCTCTGCCTAGCCAGAGGGAGGCTAGTTTGAAGCACGCCTTCATCGATTCTCTGAATGGCCTCTCAATCAACCAACCAATTGACACTGAGTAGGGGAGAAAAGGAACTAGAGAAGATCCAGCGCTATTTCTGCCCAGCATAAATCCACTGAATGGCCTATCAGACAACCAACCAATTGGCCAGTTAAATGATCTGCATGCCAACAGTCAGAGAGAAAAAGGAACCAGTGCTGTTTGTGCCCAACATACATAAAACAGCAGAGCAAAGTTATTGCGTTAAACAACTTCATAACCAAGTCGGAACCAAGTCAACCAAAATGAGGGAAACTTCAGTCCAGACTTAAATTGGTTTGCATATATTTGGAAGGTTTATCTGGGAGTTACAAGATTCCATTATCATTTTCTGGGTAATCCCTTTAGATTTGGTTTCTAATTACGATAATCCCATGAGTTTCAGATTTCAGATCCAGTTCTTCCTGCATGTTCTTTCATTATGTATTCTTGTGCCTCAGGGCATGATGGTACTTGTAGTTATTTTAGAATTAGGCTGCATTCCTTAGACAGGGACCCACAAATAATTTCCCTGGACAAGACTTTTAGGGCACTTTTTTTTTGACATGCTTAACTCTTGCATGTGACACAGATTTGGTTCACAATGCATCCTGGGAAGTGTAGTCCAAACTGAGTGTTTTGTTCGTGTTTTGTATAGGTTTTGCTGGGACCCCAGGTTACCTTTCACCTGAAGTGCTACGGAAAGACCCCTATGGAAAACCAGTTGACATGTGGGCCTGTGGTAAGTGTGCTATTTGGTCAAAACCATCTCACATAACTGAGTCCAGTTTACATTAATGGCAGAAAAATAAAAAAAAGACTATGACAATGCAGTAATGTAAGCAACATTTCAGAACAGGTGTAAGCACACCAACAGACTTTTTTCACTTCCGTAGCAACTGTTTAACAAGTACTGTTTTGGAGAAGCATTTGCTTGAAAATGTCATCTTTTTAAAATAGAAACCTGTCCTTTTCAATGGAAGTGGAGGACAACGTTGTTTGTAAGGAAGTTCGTCATAGCCTTAAATGTATGGTTGAGATGTTTGCTAATGGCTTTACTTGCTCATAAGCGGTTCTGCTGAACATTCAGCCAAAAGAAAAAGGAATAACAATTTTAAACAATGTGGCTGTGCAAAAATATCAACCACACATTATTTTAGCTTTTTAGTCAGGGTTGTTTTTTTCCCTGTTTCACAAAAATATATTTTCCCAAGATTAAAAAAAAAAAAAAAAAAATCATATATGTAACCCAGGTTAAATATTAGCAAATTTGCACGGTGGTCATTTTCTTGGTACTATCTCTTTGTCACCCTCCTTTTAAGGCCATGTGTCTGTGTGCTCCTAGAGAGGTTTGCAAAGACCCTTTTGACTAATGATTGAGCCTTCTGTTTCCATGCTTATTATAGAGCCTCTTTTCAGGCCTTTGTCGGTGACAGACATCTAGCACGGATCCTCTCCACACACCTGCTCTGTGTCAGCAGTACAGAATAATTGGATGGCCCTTTTTTTTTTTTTTTTAAGTTCTCGATGTTTGATCCTCACTGGAGGACGCTGTAGCTTCTAATGCTAATGCTGAAGCAGTTTCTTTTGTGAGACAAAAGGTTTGAACGTAGAGTCTGAGCCTCGCCATGGTAACACTGACATAATGTCAGACACTTGGCAAGACAGGTTGCTATGTCAGCAGTCCAGTTGCAACCATAAAATTTTCATTTCATTGTGAAGTATGAGAAAATGTATCCTTAGTTACATGCCAATACTGATTCACTGAACGTTTGCTGGTTGGTTGATTGATTGATTGATTTCTTGATTGGTTTGTTCATTCGTTCATTCATTATTACTGATGACAGGACATTGCTTGACTGACAGTGAGCATTTTAATGGTAACGTAAATGGAGACCTCCATAAAAGTTAACTTGCCACCTCCTAATGTGCTAATTTCTCTGTAATCTTATTTTGTCGTCTTTCTTTTTTCATTTTGACATCTAAACAATTTGCCAACATGAGTCACCTATATTCCACAAAAAGTGTGCAAAAGATGGTCCTCTATAGTGGTGACAAATCATGATTGTTTGTACTTGTTGCATTCTCTAAAATGATTTCATCAGATGGACAGCTGACTCAACAATAAATACTTTTATTCCATATGAACTGCTTGGCTTTAGCATAGTTGCCCACGTCGCTGTCACTAAACAGCACTTTTTAATAACCTCTACATCATAAAATGGCACTCGCTGATGACAGGTATCGCACTCAATAGTTTTTAACAGTTGAGTTTGTTTATACAGGTGTTTTCACTCATAAACTACTCAACAGTCACCAGCCTTCTCTAAACTTGACCAACCAATCAGCTGTCCCCTCAGGCTGTGTGGGCAGGGTCGCTGGCAATGATCTTTCAAGGTGACGTCAGCCTTAACGAAGCTGTCTGTGGTCTCTGTAGGTGTGATCCTCTACATTCTGCTGGTGGGCTATCCTCCGTTCTGGGATGAGGACCAACACCGACTCTACCAGCAGATCAAGGCTGGCGCCTACGATGTGAGCACCTCACAAAACATTCCCACCTACGCACACCCACCCACGCTTAGTCTCTATTCTCCCCTGGCCACAGTCGCTGACACCTTAGACTCAGTTTTGCAAAGAACCATTCTTTCCACCAGATGGAATCTTGCCAACTGATTGCATAACGTAATGTCCCTTCAATGACTGTTTCATTAAAAAAAAAAATCACTTTGCTGGCTGGTTGCTTTTTCTTTTAAATGTTTTTTGCGCGTCTCATGAAATTCAGATGTTCTAGAGTACTGACTCCTTCAATGCTGTAATTTCTATAGTATGTTTGATATTTAATCAAGCTCAGACCAAAATTAAAATTAAGCCTTTATCATCATCATCATCATCATATTGTGGATCATTACTCGAACAACAAAGGTCTGATTCACTGACTTGAGTGCTCTCAACGCGGCTTGTGCCAGAATTCATCATATGGTTTTTGCACGATGTCGAGACCTGCTGTGCTGTTTCTCCTCTCTCCCTGCCCCCTCTCTCTCTCTCTCTCTCTCTCTCTCTCTCTCTCTCTCTCTCTCTGTCTTTATCTTTCTCTGTCTCTCTCTGGCACGCTGGCGGAGAGGGGAGAGCCCACATGAGTCAGTGATTCTCTGATGCCTAGCTCCAGCCTGGCACCCCTCTTTCCGCATGCAGACAGATTGTGTCTCAGTGGGGTGGAGAGAAAGAGGAGGGGAGGAGAGAGAGGGAGAGAGGGATGGCAGGGACAGCCCAATGGCTTCTGCCCAGCTGGCCCTGTCACAAAGATCTTAAAAAAGCTCACAACTAAAAATCTCCCAAACATCACTCCGTTTCACCCTGCTCTTTTTTACTCTCTTCTTTTTCCATCTCTTCTCTGTAATGGACTCTTAGCATTATTCAGATTGAATATAATCAGTATGAATAATGCTAATCAGTAATAAGGATAAGAGTCACTCTGTATACGCAGCAATGGCTTTTGAAAGGGCATCGAAGGGTGAGTTTATAGCTGATCTGAGTCTATAACCTTGTTTCTACAGTTTCCCTCACCAGAGTGGGACACAGTGACCCCTGAAGCAAAAGACCTTATTAATAAGATGCTGACCATCAACCCTGTCAAGCGCATCACTGCTGCAGAGGCTCTCAAACACCCCTGGATCTGTGTATGTGTCAACACTCACACACACACACTCACGCGTACACAAACATATATACATATTCAGACTCACGCACACACTCGGACACATACACACACACTCTCACACATACACGCGCGCACACACACACACGCATACACCCTCAAGCACTCTCCAAGCACTCCCCTGGGTATGCTGTTTACACACGTTTACACAGGGCACAGGAGAGAATAGAAGGCATCTCTTATCTCTCTCTATCAAGTAAATGCACACATCCTGTCACACTCTGGTGCCACATAAATACCACTGAAGCCAACTGATATCACTGGACTCTCAAACTCTCTTGTTTATTTAATTGCTTAATTTGACTGTTTCCTCCATTTCCATAGCAACGCTCCACCGTGGCCTCCATGATGCACAGACAGGAGACTGTGGAGTGCCTGAAGAAGTTCAATGCCAGAAGGAAACTCAAGGTTAGCCCACCTTCCCCCCCAAAATCCCCAAAAACAAATACAAAAAAAAAAGCAGTCTCATACATATTCATATTCACGTACACGCGCATTCAAGGTAAACATAAGGAACAAGCCAAACTGGACACGACCACTCTGACCCAAGAAAGCATAGAAAGGCTTTAAGTAATGAATCAATTAAGCTTTAAGTCCATGCTAGTCATACATAGTAACAGCATGAGATATCATAAAAAGAGTGCCAGTGTACCTGTGTCAAAACATCCAGACAAACTTTAAAGTGATCTGGTAGACTAGACACAAACTGGACTTTTACCCTGGTGGACATAATGATTACCTTCTGTTTTTGACAAATATTTTACACAGCGTTACTAATTAATGGAATACTCAGGATATAACTTCTCCACAAATCCTCCTCTCTTTCTCTCTCCTCTCTTTCGTTCTTTCAGGGTGCTATCCTTACAACCATGCTTGCTACACGAAATTTCTCAAGTAAGTGTTTGCTTTGATTCCCTTTGATGGTATATTAATGACTGTGATTTGACTCTGTCTAAAAAAAAGACTTAGCGGGTCCATTTAGTGCATTTTTTTCATGAACTTTTTTTTAATTTTGTGTGATTTACTATCTAAGCACCATCTAACGGTGTTTACAGATGTTTAAAACATGCTTAATGTAGTTGCATTTCATTTAAAATATGACTCATTCGACTTTGGAGGCATTTTTTTAAACTGTTTTATTTACAGAACTTAAGCTCTCTCTCTCTCTCACTCTCTTTCTTTCTCTCTCTCACTCACTCACCCTCTCTCTCACTTGCTCTTCCTCTCACTTTCTCTAACCAAAGGTCTCTGACCTAGCAGCTAGTGAAAAATTAATATTTATTACCTCCTTCAGTCAGTGCCCACTGAACAATTCAAGTGGATGATTGGTATTTATGTTTATGTAGAGGTACAGAGGTTGAAAGAGGTTGATAGGGTAAGTGAATGTATCAGACAACAAGGAAAAAAACCAAAAAAACAATAATGAAGGACAGGGGGGGTTGTACACAGATCCACAGAAAAAAAAGTGTTTTGACATCTTAATGAAGTACAATGTGACATTTAAACTTTTGTTGTATATTTGATATATTCTGGTGTAATCGGCTATATGCGGAGGTAAAATGGAGGGAACAATGGAAAACATGCATATAATATAATATAATGATACTCAGTGTTCATATGTAAACACCAATGTGTCTTGTCTTTAGATGTGCGCCTTTGTGTGTACGTGTGTGTGTGTGTTCGTGTGTGTGTGTTCGTGTGTGTGTGCGCGCACGCCTGTGTGCATGCCTGTGCACGTGAGTGTACGTCCCTGTGCGTGTCCATGCACGTGTCTGTGTGGCAGTAAGTGTCCATAACGGCTCCACTCTGTTTGAAAGGGAGAGAATTCCTACAGATAATAGTGATTCAGTTGAATAATTACAGTTGTAGAATAGAGATTATCCTGTCATTCAAATGTTTTTTTCTATCTCTAATTTTCATCTTTTTTTTCCCTTCCTCTTAATCGTTCACACCTTTACTGGTATCTGTCACAGTGTGTGAGATGTGTATGCTGGTAATTGGCCTCCTGCTGGAGGCCTGTCTCCTCTCTCTCTCTCTGTATGTGTGTGTGTATGTGTGTGTGTGTGTGTGGGTGCATGCATGACTGTCTGGTTGTGTAAGTGTATGCTTACACATCCCTGTAAGTCAGATTTTGCCAAATAGTGACCCCTGAAACACATTTCTCTCTCTCTTATTACCTCTCTATCTCTCTCTCCCTCTCTATCTCACTCACTCACTCATTTAGCAGGCAAGACTGCATTTAACAAGAAGCCGGATGGTGTTAAGGTAGGTCATGTTTTTATTATCCAACTCTTCCCCTCTCTTTCTCTTTGTTTGTCTGTTTTAACAGGATGACATTAAAATCTGGGTACATTATCCGACATTGCACTGAAATGATTTCCCTCTGAACATTTAATGATGCTCATTTTATTTATGTTTTTTTTTAACCTGTTGTCTTTAGAACCCCCAATTATTTTTCATTTCTCTCTCTTTTTGAACTGTCATCTCTCTCTCTCTCTCTTGTCTTTCTCCATATTAGGCACCACACTGTCTCTCTTTCTCAATTGCATTATTTTCCTCATAGTTGATTTCTGACAGGCCTAGATGTACATAAACACACACACACAAATATACATACATACATATATATATATGTGTATTGTATAACTTCTGCACACGTATGTAAGGATTATAATGCTGTTCAGATGGATTACATAGTTTAAAACCATTCCTGATTAAATGCATCATTTGCTGGGCTTTCTCTTTTCGGATGAGTGAGCTGGCATGAGATGCCTTTCTGCCAAACACTGGCTAAAGCAAATGAACACACTCGGATCCAGGGGTTAGCCTTTCAATCCCTCTGCATTGTATCTCCACTGTCAGGGCTCACTGAGTTCTCTCTCAGGTGAGCGTACGTGTGTGTGTGTGTGTGCACGAGTGTGTGTGTGTATGTGTGTGTGTGTGTGTGTGTGTGTGTGTACATGCCTTTTCTCACTACCCATCTCTTTTCTCTACCATCTCTGTCTTCTTTTTTTTCTTTTCCTGCTGATTTTTTCTGTCCCTGTATACCCTCTTTTTCAGCCTTCTCTCCCTCTCTCTCTCTCTCTGTCTCTCTCTCTCTTTCCCTCTCTTTCTCTTCGTTTCTGTCTCTCTCTCTGTCTCTCTATCTCTGTTTCTCTCTCTCTCTGTTTCTCTGTCTCCCTCTCTTTTCACAGCTGTGTGAGTGTGGTTATCCTCTAGTTGCTCTGTTTATGCTCCCAGGCCAATGTCAGACTCCTCTCCCACCATTCTTCATCCTCAACCTCCGGCAACTCGTCCTCTGAGTAATAACCTCTTTTCACCACCACTTTCTCTTCTCTCTCTCTCTCTCTCTCTCTCTTTCTGCCATTGTTCTGACACCTCTTCCCTTTCCACCAGCTTTTTGAAGACAAGAATCTAGTGTGAACATTGTACCTACTCGGGATGACAAAAAAAAAAAAAAAAAATCAGGCGGCAACAGCTCTCTGCCACCATATGAAAAACTGTACTGTTTGAAACAGTCTGTCTCTCATCAAATCTTTCCATGACATTTTTCCTCCAGCCCTGCACTGTCACACCTGATTCATACTGCCAGTTCACCGTAGAGCCCCCCCCCCCCCCCCCCCCCCCCCGAATGCTTAAAGCAGTGGAGCTCATTGAAGAGCTTAGTATGAGAAGTGAATGTGAGAAGTGGTTGATGATCTTTGATAAAGGGGATCAGCTGAAGAGGAAGTGAAGAATGTGACACCCTCATTCTGGTCCCTCCAAATGTCATTTGATAGATTGAATGTGATGGTGACAGATGTCTGGCTAGGTCATCTGATCTCTCCTTTCCTTTCTCTATTTTCATCAGCATTCAAAACACCTCCAATCCTAATTCCCAATGCATATGGTACAAGCACGTGAATCTTTCCTTGTTATTCATGAAGTTAATATGAAATAAAATCGGATAATATGTTTATTTAGATGTAACCCTGGGTATGATGGTGACTGTACAACGAATCGTTTGCCTTTTTTTTTGTTCTGTTAACACCAATGCACAGAAAAGGAAGTCCAGCTCTGCAGAGGTCACAGTGGTGAGGTCAACTGTAGAGCGAACAGAGCCCAAAGTTCCTCCCCTCACTAGGAACTGTCACCCCCCCAGCAACCCCTCCCCCCCCAAAAAAAGGAAAGAAAAGTACAACACATACAGAGACCTTCCTCCCACTCGCGTCCAAATCAGTTCTTTTGTTGTTTCTTAGCAGTTAGACACAAGACTTACAATAACTGTAATGCTAGAATGTTCTTAGGCATAATGTAGTTAAAACACACTTTAAGTCATTCAGGGAACAGAATTGTGCTGGTGACCACTTAAGACCAAATGTCAGTATGTTTCCAAAGCTGTATTCTTCAAGTTTAAGATGGTCAATCCTAGTTCATCTGCTTCTTTATGGCTGTAGTCACCACAAGCTCTTAACCTTATGTTGCCATGTGAAGCTAGTTGGCCAGTTGGGATGTTGTTTGCTGAGGATTTTTTTCATTGAAATATGGAGAATGTGCTCACTATCAGTGAATTATTATACTAAAATTGGGGTATATGCAAAGGGAAGCATTGTTATGTTACTTACAGTGTAATTCAAAACAGTCGCACTGAATCATTTTCTTCTCTCTCTTTCTTTTTCTTTTTTTCTCTTTCTTTTTTAAAATTGACCCAGGGCTGAGTGCCAACACATCCCAATTTGTTGCTTTAAATTGTTTTTGCGGCTATTTATGTTCGAATTATTGCCGCCAATTCATCCCAGTGGCCAAATAAATGATTACTTTTTATTGGCATGGCAGGATTAGGCTAGACCGTTAACTGGGTCGTTCCTGAAGTGCTTAATGATTTTACCCTGGGTCACATGTTTATCCTTGTCAAGCGTGCACACACATAGAGCAGCGTAGCACTAATTCACTGGATTCCTGCCTCTCCTGGCAGTTTATAGCAGGCCCCATTAGGGCTTTTTGGAGTTTGAAACACACACACACGCACACGCACCCCAGCTGTACAGCAAATGTGACTTATCATTTGCAGAGCAGCTTTTTGGTTTGTAATGATACTCTGCAGGAGATGCAGGAGGACAACTTATGAAAGGACTTATTTGAACCAAACAGTGATGGAGACATAAAAATAAATAATAGATAAATAAATAAATGAAGCTGCTAAGGAAATCTTTTGGTAATACTGCGGTCTTTTTTTTTTTTTTTTAATTGGTAGTTAATTCGTTTCTCCTCCCTGAGGATATTTCTGTAAAGCTAATATTAGTACAGTCTCACAAGTCCCTCTGTACCCCTACTTGAAATTTGTCTAGAGAACTTTTTACAAGGTCAAACTGTTAAACTCACTATTTTGTGTCCTGTGGTACACTCCCTATTTTTCTTTCCTTCTGTCTTTCTGTCTTTTTTTTCTTTAGTTGTAGCTGGTTAACACATATGTTGACCGGTCATGTTAAACCTGCGGTTTGAAAAGCGGAATATTGGTATTGTGATGTTAATTATGTGACAGACGATACTGATAGTCATAGCACGTCACCCTGTTTCCACATCACCTTTAGCCATTGTGTTTTGACTGAGGAATGTTACGTTTTTGTGGCTATTTTGTGGAAGTGAAGACCCCAAAGGGAGTGTTTCTTTGATCCAAAACAGATACTGGAGAAGTTACTCCTAATTAAATGAGTGCCCCCCCCCCCTCCCAGGAGCACACATACGGGCTAATCATTGTTTTCAACAGGCTCAGCAGATATACTAACATACTGCATCAGTGTCGCATTTATCTGGTGAAAACTGGGACTCATTCTTTTGTCCTGTTTTCCTGTCTTTGCCTCTCTGGTTTAAGACTCAGTCTGTCTATTTCTGTCCCCTCAACTTATAGATCAACAACAAAGCCAACGTAGTCACCAGCCCCAAAGAGCCCGTCCCCACTCCTGCTCTGGTATTCTGTCTCTGTGTCTGTCCACTGTCTCTGTCCGTCTCCCGCGCTGTCACTTTTTTCAGTTTCTCATCCTTCATTGTTCTTGCTCCTTTTTTTCTTTTCTTTTTTTTTGATTATTATTTGAATATTCGTTTTTGTGCTGCATTACATCTCAGCTAGCTAATTCCTGTGTAATAACATGTGAAGCTGAAGTAATTGCTCGTCTTTTTTTAAACTTTTTTAATAACTCTACTTAACGACTTTAATTTGAATAACATTTAACAAGCAGTTGAGGTCACCCATTGAGTAGTTTAAACAGATGATTGCACCGGAATAGTGCTCTGAAATGTAAAGTGTGAAATTTAAAAATAATTTTTAAAAAAAAGCTAGCGTGTAAGCGTTAGCGTGTAACCTCTCTGTGAAGTATCCGCAGTGCCATCAGTTCAGTTTTGTTCCATCGCCTGTAGTGGTTTATCTGCATGTCTTTCCATTGCTGTGTGCGCGTGTGTATGTGTGTGTGCGTGCGTGTGTGTGTGTGATCACAGTCTGGTTGTCGTCGTTGGTACAGTACCGTGGTTATATCGTTGGCCGGAGCCGTCACCCTGACAGCGTTGCCATGGAAACTAAGCAGACAACTCACACATACCTAAAATAAACCTCGCTCATGTGCTCGACTCCCCAGAGGGGTACTAAATGTTGCCACCCTGTCAAGCTGGATAAATCTCAACTGTGCCCTGTTTGGGTCCATGTGACAGAAGCTGTCCCTGGGCGTCGCTTGGGGTGGCCCCTCTAACTAGATTCCTCAACACGAATGTGGATTTAATGTACCATCAAGGAGTTCTCCATTTAACCAGCCTGCCAGGACCAGATAGATTTGTTCCCCAAAAGAGTATGTTTTTGAAGTGGAAGGAAAACAGGCTCATATGGTTGTATTTCTGGTGTATTTTTACTTTTATACTCATATAATCAATGTCCCATTTGCACAGCGGTTTCAGTATTTTTCAAATGGATGATGACTTGAACAGGGTCTGTCAGAGGGGACCAGTCTCCTGCTTCAACTAGAAAACCTTAGCTTACGTTGGACCTGGTAGTTTTTCTCCTCTTTTAAGTTTGGTTTTCACAGCTGGGAAACAAAGAGCTAAAAAAAAGAGTACTTTAACTTCAACCTAGGTCTTGAAAGGCTGTTGTTGTTGTTGTTGTTTTTTTTGTTTGTTTGTTTGTATTGTGGAGGAGGATCCATAGATCAACTGCATGCTTTTGGCTGCCTCTCCCGTAGTGCTGCCCACACAGGGCGTAACATAGCAATCTCCCAAACCTCATCTGCCAAACCACATTAGCTGTTGTGATGTCAAAATGACTTTTTGTTTGTGTCATTAAAGTGCACCAAGCAGGTTCTTAAAAGTGTTGTCTTGAACCAAATGTTCAAAACAAACAAATATATTCTCAAGATCTGAAAATTTCAGAGATTTAATTTGGAAAAAAAAAATTGGATGTGTCTGCCTTGTTAAGGTAATCCGTGTTCTATTTTTCCTTTTTTTTTTCTTTTCTTTTTTTTCAAAAACAAACCAATCCTTGGTGTCCTTTATCCTTTTTCTATACTGTCTCCTGTTGACAAAATAACATTCTGTCTTTCTCATTCCTCCTCTTCAATCTCTTCCTCCATTTTTCCCTTCTTTCTCGATCAGGAGCCTCAAACTACTGTTATCCACAATCCAACTGATGGAAACAAGGTATTGCGTAAACGAGGTTGGGACGTGGGGTGGGGCTGGGGGGGTTGGGGGGGGGGTTGTTTGGTGTAGATACTATGTGCAAATGTTGGGTGCTCTCACCAATGCAGATGCTATTAGTTCTACCTTTTGTGGTGTACTTTATGCTTAGTACTAACATTTGTGGATTTTTGAAGAATTTGTGGGCACAGAAAGATGTTCCAAATGTGGTTCTCGCTCCTTAACCCTCAAATGTTTTGGGATGATTGGGTTTGGAATCTTTAGAATGACCTCTAAACGCCAAACAAACAAAAGGAACAAACAAAATGATCACAGTGTTAACGTCAAAAACCTGAAATGTGCTGTTAGCAGGACAAACCTGAAAAGAGCGCCAAATCTTTTGCACTGTTTGAGACCTTTGAGATGTGATGATGTGTTTTAGTAATCAATCTGGAATAGGGATTATATACAGGAGCCCTTTAATGCATGTATGTGACTTTGTGTGGATAACATTACTGGTGTGAAGCTTTGTGTGTGTTTTAGTATCAGCATGAGCTATAATGGTGGTGGTAACAGTAGTAGTATTAGTAGTCGCAGTACTTGTAGTATCAGTATTAGTTGTAGTGTCAAGAGTGATGATAGATGTGGCATGTGTTTTGTGAAATAATGACACAACATTGATATAACAAGGCACATGTATACAGACAGCAGTGTTTAGAGGGTGTTTATACTTTAACCTGACCTTGGGCACAGGTGATGCACAACACAATAGAAAAAAACAAAGCAAAACAATGCTGCATCTCAGCAGTTTGCAGTTTGTCAGTAGTACTGTACAATCGTGGATGGACACATTGTTGATTGGGCTTCCTTCCTGTAGGGTACAAAAAAAGATTTTCACCTCGGGTATATTTAAAGAGTGGATCATATCCTTTCTTTGAAGTAGGAACATGTTGCACATGAGTGGTTTACCACACTCAGTCTAAAATTATCCAGTTCTCAAACTTTTATAAAGGACTTTGTGAAAAATGAATCTATCGTGACAGATCACTAAAATTTCTTGGCTAATGAATGATGTGGTTCTGTTAAAACGAATAAGTGACCTTACAATTTATGTTTATTTAGTTCTTATGAGGATGTTATCGATGCTATATGATGGAGTCATTAAATCATAGGCAAGGTCCATAGACATTTGCACCCATCATAGATATTAGACAAAATTTACATAGCTTTACATGCAAATGCATCATTGAGACCTTTTAAAAATGTCAAATGAATTCCGTAGGCACACGAAATTTCTTATCTACAAATGCCACTCTTTCGACATACCCCCAAACCCCAAATCCCTATTTATCTGTGTTTGCTATCTCTCCCTCTCTCTCTCTCTCGTATTTCCTCTTTCTCTCTCTCATTGTAACTTCCAATATCACCTTTTATATGTCTTGGCTGGTGTGGGAGTTAACATAACATGGGATGCTTAAGGTGATGGAGCTGGCCTGGAAAGACCTGGATTGTTGTGGTTCATTCAGTGGAGAACTTTCCGTACCAATGTCAGGATCTGTTTTCCCCCCTGCGTAGAAGGGCCTCTGTTCCTTTTCATTCCTGCTCTTGTCTTTTTCTTTTCTTTCCCTGCTTATTGTCTGTGTTTTCTCCTGCAGGAGTCCACGGAGAGTGCCAACACAACCATTGAGGACGAGGACGTGAAAGGTAGAGTAGGAATCTGACAGATATGAATGAGCTCTGAGAGATGTGGGTTTATTTCAGACGGCATGATGTAGCTTGGGAAGTGTTACAGAAATCGAGTCTGCGTAGGATTTCGAGTTGCAAGTTTTGTTCAACATCTTTAGGCATTAAGGAGATAATGCTGTAGAGCTTTTAATCTCATAAGACTTTTTTGTTTTATGGCTTCTCAGGGTATTGATAAAAAAATTTTGTAAGGAATTTCCACAATACAAGCTATGTTGTGAGCTTCTGAGAATAGGTAAAATGTTTTTGAATCCAAGGGTTGTCTTGCATTTTTGATTTCATTTTAATTAAGGAACGGAGCGTTTTTTTTTTTGTTTGTTTGTTTTTTTTTTTTTTTTTTTATTCATGACTCCTCTTCTGTTTAATTCTCCATGCTGCATTATATCAGTGTTGTCATTAATTATTTACTGTTTATTCTCAGTGTTAATGCATATACCTGTCATTAATCTGTCCTGTCATCTGTTTTATTCATTTATTCATCTGTCTGTTTACAAATTCATATCCTCATATATTTACCCAGTTACCATCACATCTAATTCAATTCATGTTTAAAACATTTTAGTCCATGGATCTCACCATGAAGAATGTTCTGAAAATGTTCTGGGTTTTTTTTTGTTTTGTTTTGTTTTGTTTTTTTTTTCCTTCGTGGTTGTGTGTTTTCTCTTCTTTGACAAATATCCAAACACGTAGGAGTATTGTGTGTCTGTAGGTTGGCACATAAATTCTAGCAATACCTAATCTACTGGCCAAAAAACTGTCAAAAAACCAATCACTTTGGCAGTGCAAAGCAAACAAAGTGAACTTGGCTACTGTGACAGGTCTAAGAGATTTGTGGTAGGCTGGCTTAGTCACTGCTGGTACAGATTTATTGTAGATAGTCTGTTGTAATGCTCTATCACTCAAATCTCATCTCTTTCACTGTCGACGGACCTGTTAGAATGCTGTTTTTTTTTTCTTTACTTTGGCACTACTCTTAACCATTATCGTCCAAAGCTTTAAAGCCATTTCCTGAGAAACAGATAAGGTTGCCATGGAACCCACGCTTGCCATATATACTGATGCATTGTTATGTGAAATAAGTCCCCAGAGTTGTTTCTCCTGCCTTTCGGTGTGTGTTTGTGAACTCACTATGTGTATGTATGTGTGTGTGTGTGTGTTCCTCTGTGTGTGGTTGCGTGGGTGTGTAATTGGTTTGGTGCATGTGTGTGTTGTATTAGAGCAGGTAACGCTATCCAGTACACTGCAAGAGTTCAGATTCAAAGTGCAGAGTGCGGCTGGACAGCCTTTCCCGAACAATCCTTTTCTTTCGTGTTAAAGGAGATAGAGGGAGAAAGAAGAGGATTAAAACCCATGCGCGTCCCTATTTCTACTCTCCTTTTTTTTTTCTAGCTGTCTTCTCCTTTCTTTGGCAAAGAGGGGGGTTTGACCTCAATCAGCAAAATTAATCTCTTTTTGGTCACCTACCTGACAAAGGCCTTTGAGCGGGATGGATCCGACAGCAGATTTCATTAAGCAATCGACGTGCTACCAAACTCCGGATGGTAGTCCTTGTTGTCAAACAATTGCTAGGTTGGAGCTAACGTGACGTTTAACAGAAGTACAACTTTCTGTGTTAATATTCATGCCCACAGATGGATGAGTGCTGGTCCTTTTGTCACAAAGAGGAACTACTGTACACAGATGGCCTATGAGCAATGCCGTAGTGTTTGTCTAGGGACAGCTGAAAGATTATGGGATAAAATATCACAGGAAGGGCCTCAGTGGTGCTAAATGCCAAATAGCATGCAGAGGCTCAAGTTAATGAGCACAGCAGAAACATGAAGTAGTTTGTACTTATATATTCTGGGTGGTGTTGTTTAAGGTATTATAACAATAAGGAAAACCAACATAAATCACCTTGCACATACAGAAGGTGAAGGGGTAGACTGATAAGGAGAAGGAGGAGACTGGTGAGGAGAAGGAGTAGACAGGTTTAGCTGAGAGAGCCATGAGTCATAAGGGTTTTGGAGCCTTGGGGTTTGGGAAAAATGTATTTAAGTACCAGTCCTCTGTTCTCACTCACTGATGATTAAGACTTACATCATCATCATCACAAGCCCAGTGGATGTACATTTCTGTCATTATAATCATCATATGAGAGAGAGAGAGAGAGAGCATATTGATCTGACCGTCTCATGCATGGCTCTGTTTTACCTGTTCTTTTCCATTTTCTTCATTTTGAACGCTGGAGACAAACTTCACATCTTCATTTGATCATTTTTCCATTCCACTCATTCTACCCTTTTGTTTCTTGTCTTTTTCCTTTTCTTTTTTTTTCTTCTCTGTTGTCTTGTCTTTGTTTGTTTGTTGCTCTACTCGTCTGCCAACTCCAAATCTGCACTCCATCCATCCACCCGTCCATCCATCCGAAACACCCTTCTGTCCTCTCCCTCCCCCCCATTTCTCTTTTTCTTTGCCACTTTTCACATGCACACACACACACTCTCTTTCACCTGCCTAGTGTATCGCCTTCCCATCACCCCGTCCAGACCTTTCCAAAGGGAGCGCTCCTGCTCTCGTTCCTCCTCCTCTTCCCTCCTTTCCTCGTCTTCCTCATCCTTCTGGTACTTTCCTCGTTTGTCATATACCGGAGAAGTGTGCTGCTACTACACTCTGAGGCTGCTCCTGGCTGCCTACCTGCTGGTCTTCTTTTTCTCAATTTTAGCGTTTCTCTACGTCAATTCCTCCTCCGACTGCGCCTCCAGCGTTAACTCAAAACCCCCCACCAAAAAGACCAGGCCCACCCAGGCCCCCTCTGCCATTCAGTGTAAGTTTCATTGAAGAGACAGTTAGGCCAACCCAAAATGAACAATGAGGGTTTTTTCTTTTAAATTTGTTTCAATGGATGGTAGAATCAGAGGTGGGGAGTTCCTCCGGTGAAGTGAGGTAATGTGAGATAAATTGTTTACAGTTCAACAGTGCCCCCTGGAGGACAGAGAGTGGTGTTGCAAATCTTGCTCTAACAGACCTCGCCTACACGGTGGTTCGCGTGGGAGTTCAGCAACGCCGTGTGGGATTTTTGACTTTCAGCCACAAAGCCACGTGCTCTCTGAGTGTATGTGTGTGTGTGTGTGTGTGTATGTGACTTATGGGCTGGCAACTTAAAATATATATATATATATATATATATATATATATATATATATATATATATATTACTTACACAGTATAATTTTTTAATATGTGTCTTATTTACATAGACAAATACAGTTTAATTTATATATAATTTACATGGAGCAGTAATTTCAGTTAACACAATACTAGTCTTATGCCTCTCATATCTCATAGAAACCTGGCAAAATTGTTTAGCTTTTTTTTTTCTGTTACTCAGAGTGTAATCATGCAGAATTAAACACAGACATGATAGTGATAGGATGGGATTTTGGTTTGCAGGTAGATCTGTTTGTGGAGGCAGATCTCCTTGAGTATGCTAGTCAGTCTGTGCTCACCTATCCTTCAGGCTTCCTGTAGGTCCCCCAGAGTTTAATTACATTCACAGACAATCTGCAAGAGACAAAGGCATCCTCTCTGTTGAAGACTACTGAAGCTACTGGGGGGGGGGGGATTGCAGCATTGGTTCAGTTAAGCTGGACACAAACATATGTTTTTTTGTTTTTGTTTTTTTAATTGTAGATAAGCTTCAGAAAAAAAGAACCATTCTCTTAAACTCATTTATTTCTAGTGAACACACGTTTGGAGGGAGGAATTTCCAGTTTGTATTTTTCAGTGTAAGTTAGCTCCCAATATTGACACAAAATGGAGGACTTTGACAGGTTAATCTTTCAAAACATTGTTTTAGCAGACAGAGCTTTAAAATCAGCATTCATTTTAGCAAACATTTTCATTTTAGCGTTATTCTTCAGTCTTTACATGAAATTAGAAATAAGTTTTAGTCACAGTTTAGTCAGATGACATTTTACTATCATTAGGATTCTTTGCAGTGTTTTCCCATAGATCTATTAAAAGTATTGAAGACAACATTAACTTTTTACTTCAAAAGTGATTTTTTTTTTGTATTTTTAACAAAGTTTCAAATAAAACCACATAAAAGAAACACACCCTATATTTGCAGTACATCACTCACCATTGACAGTTACAATAAACTGACCAAAAATAGAGTTTGGTGGGTCATAGGCATGCCAGGAGAATGCAATCAAGTCAGCATATGTGTGAGAGGAATTTAAGGATGACCATCACTTGTCCAATGACAAGGATGCATTAACACTGTCAGGATTTTGCAGAACAGATGCACGCATTTGATTGGATAAAGGAGAAAAAAGTTTTGTGGACCCATGCCTGCCTACATCTGGGTGGTTCTTGTGGTCCTTGTAATTCAGACATCCTCTCCTACATTACTGATGGTTTCGTCTTATTATTTTTCATCAAGGGAAAATAAACATAGGTTTTGTCACAGATTTCATTTTGAAGGAACCACTGATTAACATCACTGTTATGTCATCATCATGAAAGAAAGAGTAATCAACAAGTACTTTAAAACTTTCACTGACAAAATAACCACTGCTTTAAATCGGCTATGTAATTATTTTCATTTTTTGTTGTATAGAGACTTGTCAGCAGAACAGCTGACAGGAAGTTGACAGGGAGGCTTGAGAGCTAGTCTTGGTCATGGCCATTGGGACTGAGTGACATTGAATGAGGAGAACCATTGACACTCAGTAGTTTGATATTCTGCCTACACAGTTATTCTAGACATGGCCATACAAGTGCGGGACACATTCTGTCCTGACACTGAAATAATGTGAGCATCAGCAAATCCGGATTCCACTCCATTTCAGTTTTGAGATTTTGAAATGTGAAAAGGATGAAGCTATGAAAAGCGTATTACGGTCTCACTTAATAGAAGCACCAACAGTGAGCACTAAGCAGAAAAATAAACGGCTCAAGCAAATTGCTTCCCAATTACAGCCAATTTTGCAGTCTGTCTGTCTGTAAATTTTCATTCAATCAGGTCCTCATTATGTGAAGTTACAGCAGACAAAAGATTTCAAAATCAAAAGTAGTTCTTCACTTGCCAAGTGGAATAGGGATTAAAATAAGCATCAAGTGTTATATTTCCCCTTTTGTTCACGTTTAGAAAGATGCTGTATTTCCCAGTCTGTTTGATTCCCTGACTAACTGTCGTCAGCCCGTTTTTGTGGCGTATCTTTGGAAATGAAAGATCTCTAATTCTCATGTCCATTCTTTAGATTGGACTTAGATTTAGATTTTTTTTTTTTTTGTACAGGTCAGACATACCGTATAGTAGTGATTATTTCAAGGTAACTCAAAAAAGCAAATCCATATCCATAAATTAACACATAAAACATCCCAACTCAAGCCACCCCCCCCCCCCCCCCCCCCCCACCCTCAATGAAAATATCCTTTTGCCAAGTCATGAGGGCTTTTTTGTTGTTCCTTAGCTTACCAGTTAAACATGAAAGGTAATCTGGTGTTTCATTTTCTTTTATTTGATGTCTGTGGTTAATCCCCCAGGCTTACCCTCTCATAAAAGCACCCAATCTTTTCTGTCATGCTCTACAAACCCTGTCAAAATCACCACTGTGGTGGAACTGTGGTTCTGGCAGATACACTATCACAGTAAAACACCCTGATAGAGAACATACAACAGTTTCCACTGTGTAGTTTTTTTTTCCTCATGTCAATGTCTGTATGTTTTGTAAATCATGGTAACACCTGCCATCTGTTTCACTATCTTATCACTACCAGTTACAACTAATTCATTCAGTCTTTCACTTTTTTCATATTTATATTTTCTCATATTTATTTTTTCTGTCTTCCTTCTCTTGCTTTCTCTCTCTCTCTCTCTCTCTCTCTCTCTCTCTCTCTCTCTCTTTCTCTCTTTCTTTAGCCCGAAAGCAGGAGATTATCAAAGTCACTGAACAGTTGATTGAGGCCATCAACAACGGAGATTTTGAAGCCTACACGTGAGTGTTCACATTTCATCTAAAGCTAACACCTGACCAGACGTTCAGATGATCATCAATTTTTTCCTCTCAAAACATTTCATCACGTCACTGTTTCTCCACTGTCTTGCAGGAAGATATGTGACCCCGGCCTTACATCTTTTGAACCAGAGGCCTTGGGGAACCTGGTTGAAGGAACTGACTTTCACAGGTTCTATTTTGAGAATGGTAAGTCTTAATTTCACTTGATTCTGTGGCTATATATCCTAACAAAAAGGTAAAAAAAAATATTGAAAAGAATAAAATGGAATTTGTAGATACAGACAAAGTTTTATTAAGACTTTATCTTGAAGTTTTCATAGTAATAATTGAATGACTCCTTAATAGAATAAACCTTTTATTACTCATTATGTAAGTTTTCAACTTCCACTGGTTGTTTTGGAAAATGCAACCACAAAGTGAAGACATTGATTATAACGGTCTGTGTTTGTATTTAGTTTAGTTGTTCCTTGCAATGCAGAGGCTAAGCATCCATCCATCCATCCATCCATCATTTTATTTCTCTCATCCCATCTCTGTCTGTCTTTCCCTCCCTCAGCTCTATCCAAAGGCCACAAGCCCATCCACACCATTCTGCTCAACCCCCACGTGCACCTCATCGGAGAAGATGCCGCCTGTGTTGCATACATCCGCCTGACCCAGTACATGGACGCCAGCGGTTTGCCTCGCACCATGCAGTCCGAAGAAACCCGCGTCTGGCACCGCCGTGATGGCAAATGGCAGAACATCCACTTCCATCGCTCCGGCTCCCCCACTGTGCCCGCCAAGTAAGGACACCATCCAATCACCTAGCCCAGCTCAGCTGGAAGCAGGCTGATTTTTAGCCTTTCACAGTCAGCCAGCCCTTTTTAGATCCATCATTTTTTTTCCCAATGTGATATCCAGAATAGTTTCTGAACTGTTGGCAAGATATTAAGTAAGGTAAGATACTAAGTAAGAAGTAACAGTCACAGGTAATGTAACTAACATTCTTCACAAATGTTCCAAGTATGTCTTGAGACTTTGGAATGGTTGGTGCTAGACTGGAACAGCGGGAGGGACAAGAGTGACACTCTGCTCCATGCGACGAAAGCGTTTGCATGCCTCTAATTGGCTAACCCTAACTCTAACCCCACCCTAACTGTAACCTTAACCATTTCGAAGGCCGAGCGTCATCAGTTGCCTGACAGCAAAACAACCAATCACAGCAGTGTACAGTTTAGAGTGTCCCCTCTGGCTGATCCAACCTAGCAAGCACCCTTTGCAATCTTGTGTGCTAAACACTTTGACCTTTAGACTGCAGATGTCAAGTAAATCACTCACCAGTTATGTAAAATTCTGACATGTCTTGCAGATTCCAAAATTCCGAAAAAGGCTTAAGAATTGTGTTCTCAGAACATTTGTGTAAAATTTTCAACTGTTGCTTCATTGATACATGTCCTGAGTATTACATATTATGTCCGTTAATATTTACTGTGTCTCGTTTCTTCTTGTAGCTAACCATTGCACAGCAAATGAAAACTCTTCCTGTCAGCTGAGCATTGATCCCGGCTCCCAAAAAGTGTCAGTCGCGCCCTAAGCCCGCCCATCATGACTCCTCTACCCTATCAGAGTGTTGTTTACATATCACCACTGCTGGACTTAGATTACAGAAGGGTGGAAAAATCTCACAATGATATCATTTTTTCCTTTTATTTCTTTTGAAATGGGATGTGATGTGTGTGCATAAGGTACATCTTTCTCTGCTCACACAGTCTTTTCATAGGACATTTATCAGACAAGCATGTTCTTTGATTTGTTCAAACAAAAGATGTGTTTTAATTTCTTATTATTATTATTATTATTATTGTAGAGCCATGGATATTTGTACACATGATAGAGCCATTTAAGGTGTTTTGAGCATAAGGGTACATCAGCAAACATTAGCAAGTTTTAAGGTGGGTTTTTGATTTGTACTCACACAATTTTAGTGAGAGGACACCAAGTTCAAGGTGCTACCAGGATGCGTAACAGTGCGTACATGTGATTTTAAAGGTTGAACATATTCTATGAAAAATCAGAAACTTAAGGGCAATATCAGTCAGTTTCACCCTTACAGCATGGAGAGCTACATATCACATTAACTTTGTGTCTGCCTCTGTCACCTCTTTTCAAAAATTTCACTTTAAGTGCAATATGGCAAAAAATATATCTCTCTATATATATATTATTGATCTAGATGGCAAAACTGAGCTTGCTTTTGTTGCGGTAATGTAGAGACTTGTGAAGTAGCTGAAGTGCTCTCTCGCTTACAGTTTGGAGTATTAATAGTTTACCGTGAGCTTACTTTCCAAGCTTTTGTACAATTTTTTTTTCTTTCTTGCTCTCGGCTATTTCAGCTTTCATCAGTTCTTAGAAGAAAACATGATAACAAAGGGAAAGCAAAAATGTATAGTTTGCTATAATGACACTTGATGTGTTTGCCTGTTCATTATCACAAGAAATCTAGAAGAAACTGAAATAATTTGTCATGGTAACAGAATGTAATATATTAACATATTGTATTTACTTTACAACATGTGTACAAACTTAAAGTCATTCAGTGGCGTAGAAGGCTTGCAAATCCAAATCCTGAATTTTCTCTTTTTTCTAATTACTAATTGTGTGAATTTTATGCTTGTTCTTTTTTTTTTCCTTGGTTAATTTTTTTATATATATATATATATATATTGTGGAAGTTGATCGATGGGGTGTTATTCAGATGTTCTGTTAATTTTTTTTTTTTTTAGGCTCTTCCTTAAAACTTATCAAATTTTGCCCTGGCTCCGTGTATAGCGGTTATGAATATTGCATGACTTTGCTTTTTTTTTGTTTTATTCCTTGACTGACTGTGAGCTTCTTTAGAGCTCAAAACTTCACTCTGTGATCTGCCCTGGAAGTCTGTTATCCCTGGTTTATCTCGCCTAACCCTTTCGTGTTAGTTACTTGATTTAGGATGATGTTTTATCAAAAAAAAAAATTCTTCTATGTTCATCTGTGCAGAAGTGGAGTAGTTATTGGGAACGAAATGAAATTAGTCATTTTACTCTGGTTTGCTGGTTCTGAAAATAATGGTGCAAGAGGAAGGAACAGCAAAAATTTCAGTCACAGTATGTTGGAGAAACAAACTTTTTTTTCCTATTCTTGAGGTCTTCACAATAGTAACTTTGAAGATAAATCAAAATGTGTGTTTACCAAGGCCAAGGAGTTAGGATGAGTTCTAACAATTCTTATGAATGATGAACACACTTGTTTTCTCTACATTAGCAGCTAAACAGAAAGTAAGAAGCTTCAAGATTTGCGTTGTGTATAAATAGTAATCTAAATCTAACTTCATGCAAGTCTGTGGTTTTATTGAACTCTATATGTTGGCCTTGCTGAACACTGTCTCCAAACAATGATTCCAAATTTGTTTCCAATTTCCATTTAATTAGCAGGGTTTCCAATAATGAGAGATTCTCCCCTCTCTCAGGGATGATTAGAGAGCTAGACTGGTTTGCCTCTTCTTATTTTCTTTTGTTTGTTTCAACCTAATTCTACCTTCTAATCTTTTTTTTTTTTTTAGATTATTGTTTTACAGTAAAGCCACAGTACACTATGGGGAGCGTTAGTAACTACTGCCACTTAAAGAGGGGACTCGTTGATATGTAAACAAAATTAAATAAAATGTGTGATTTCTGCCAAAGACTCGAATTAGTGTTTATTTTTGTCGATTTATAACTGAATGGATATTTTTTCTGAATTTCTCCTCAAATTAAAATTTTGTTTCCATCACCATCAGCTGCTTTGAATCATCCAAAAGAATGCTATTTTCAATTGTTATATTTTGTTATACACATGGGGGACTCACTACATGAACTAGCTCATGATAAAACCGCAATTCAGTATGGAAATTTAATTTGCCTCTTTTGGCATATTAAGTTCAGTATCAAATTACATGTTTCTGAGGGTATTTTAGTGGACTAGGGATGTCCATCACAAACAGTAAACACACTCAATAAGCCTATTTCAATGCCTAGAAGCTGTAACAATTTGTGTAGTCAGTTGCAATTATTTTCCCACATTGAAGCTGTTTTGCCCAGATTCTTTATGTGTCAGATACCAAGTGAGAAGCAGGCGTTACCAATATCCATGTGTTAGCACTTCTAGTTACATAACTTTTTTTTTCACAAGGAGGAGAAAAAAAACGCCATAGCAAATTAAACGTGTGCAATTTATTGTCTGCCATGTACACACTGCATCTGCCATTTTAGTTTTTTTTTTTTTTTTTTGGTTACTATTACATGCCCTCGTAGATACTCGTACGTATAGAGTTGGCAGCACTATGGAAACAAGATGCTCATTCACAAAAACCTCTTGAATTGTAAATCTGATTAATCAAAAAATGTTTTTTTTTTTTTTTTTTGTTAAACATCAAGTTTTTGAGACCTTGTTTTCCATTAAAGTTCACAGAAAAGCAATGAGGGAAACAAGCATAGTCATATCAAATACAGTATACAGCTTGGACTGGAAATAACACCATATATACTTTGCACTGGTCCCAAACCATTACAAACTGCACTGTATCTTCTTTTTGATTGGTTATGTTTCTGAGATTTTGGGGTGTTCTGAAAGGCTCTGACAGTTGAAAAAGTTGAGAACCAAAATTTGAGTTGAGTGTAACTGTGTACATACTACTGTTCCTGTTGTAGAAGTCAAGGGAAAATTCACTCTTATTGACCAGAAATTCCATAACAGATTACAATTTTACAAACATACACACAGGGCTATAGTCGCACTCCAAGCACAAGAAGAAGAGATGGGATCATGGGATAAATTCAGGTTAAATAAATCTGAGAATGAAATGGTTGGATTGGTGCTGTTGATTTAAAGGATGACACAGATGCCAACCAGACCCAAAAAGGGAAAAAGATATCAATCATTGATTGCAAAGATCAGTGTGTATTTTGAATAGCTGAAAGTATCATGACCCATCGTGTCATGAACTTAAAACGAAAGTATTAACTTTTACATGTACTACACCGGCATAGATAACTACGCATGAATCTGAGAGTTTTTGCCTTAATGTTATGACATTTTTTTTTCTCATTTGTTTAACTTCAAAAATGATATTTTACTTATTCATCACATTGTTAAGATTTTTAAATGCACACTTAGATATAAAGATACAGCGTACAGATTAACTTTATAATACTCAAAATGTTCTGTTTATTTTGCACAGAATAGGCAATGCAAGCAAGTGGCATAGCTAGTCAGATCATGAAAGAGTACATTCATCTGACTTGTATTTAAGAAGACTGTACATTTAAAAATTTCCTAAAATTGGACTGCAATCTCATGCAATTCTGTGATTCCAGATTGTTTAAACAGTAAAAGTCTGTCACTAATAGGTAAGATTATTTAATTACTCTTCCAAAATGCAATGCGATCACTCACCTTTGGCTTATGGTTCACAGAAATACTTGATGAACCAGTAACATTTGCCATTTGACTGATTAACAAGAATCGCGTATAAAGTTTGAACTTTAGATGTTATGGTATAGCAGCACGTAGTCATCTCTCTAGTCCTGCAAATTGTTGATGAAAAGCATTCTTAAAATATCGCGCAAATATGCCGGAAAATCCTTTGAACAAACAAGTTCATTCATATGAAATTTTTGTGACACCATTTCATCCTTTTAAAATGCAACACACTCCCTTACACAACTAACACCCATATGATTTGACACACCTGGGCTATAAACACCACAGATAAGCATTTTACATAGGTAATGAATTTGAGAGTATGCTTGCAAAACATAATGAGTTTCTACATGTGGAATCGAAGAATCCCTCAGAAACTTGTGACACTTGTGAGATTATTACTTTTTTATTTTACATCATTTGCAACATCAACAAAAACAAATCAAACAAAACAAATAAAACCACATTCTCTTCACTTTTCCTTTCACAACCTGTAGAGACTTGTTCAAAGCTCTCAAAGACAATCTCCGCGAAAATACCACTGCTGGGGAATAGAATTAAGATTAAGCTCGTAAGCGTGGTAAAAGCTCAGGAAGAACACGTCAGGGATTCGCTAAGTGTGAATTTCAGCCATAGGAAAAAAAAGAATTGGGGAACGTTCTGTATTTGTTGAGTGCACAAATAAAAAGAGAATCAAAATCACAACATTCCCGATCACTACTTTCATTTACACTGACATTGGGTTGCAGAGTCGGTGAGAGGAAACCTACATTGTGAGGACACACACACATACGTACATACACACACACACACACACACACACACACGCAGCCACACACGCTAGCTATACACGTGGAGGCATACACTGTCCTATGTACGGACCTGTGGCAAAACACAATACGTAAATATGAAAGACGAAACAAAAGACAGACGAAGAGCACATGTTGGGATTTAGTTTGCAAAGCCCATATTAGACAGTTATGATCCATGAAGTAGCACAAGCTTTAGCTTAACTTGGCTTTGTAAATGCTATCTGAAAGTGGATTCTATTAAGTCATGGTTTGCTTCTGCCATAGCCATTTCAATTTTCCATTGGAATAAAGATGAATTTCGTCAAAATTTCATCGCATGACTGCAGTATGACTCTCATTCCCTTTTAAAATCTTTGAAATACTTTTTCCATTTTGTTTTGTTTTATTTTGTTTTGTTTCTCTATTTGTGATCATTGCAATTCAGTGTCCATTCAGGTTGAAGACTTCAACACCCAAGACATTTGGGAGAAATCTGGAGCTAGTGATCCACTTGTTATTATTGTTATTATTTAAGTGGTGTACTGGTGCAATTATACAGCAGGTATGGTTGGCATTGCAATATATGCCGCAGATTTTCTTTTTCTTCCAGTCCATCCTTTTCTCCCCTTTATTTACAAATGTCCTTTCCATTTGACTTTAAACGAAGAGGTCTGCGAATGAGGCTTACTGCCACGACGACCTTTTTGCTGCTTTTCGGATTTTACTTTTTTTTTTACATTCTGAATATATTTTTTCCACCACGGCAGTCCAAAAATATAAAATAAAACAACAAACATCTATGTATCTATATATGTCATTCAAAAATGAAGTTTAAGCTATCTTTGGTCACATAATGAGCAAATAAAAGGAAAATAAAAAGAAAAAAAAGAGAAAAGGAGAATATTCAGGCATAAAAATAATAATAAAGTGTTCCATATTCACAAAAAAAAAAACCCCAAAACAAAAAGAAAAACCTAAACCACAATCCAGGGTTTCAAAGCATGGAATTCACTGGTTATGAAGTGAGAGGGATGGAGTCATAACAGGGAAGCAAATTTCTGGGGAGTTTGCTGACATGGTGTAACCAGGACGAGGGGGGAAAAAAAATATGATTCAACGAGCAACGCATCATTCTTTTGTCTCTTCATGTTCCTCCCTCTTCCCTTCCTCTGCTCCCTCCATCTCCTCTTCCCCTTCCTTCTCCTCCTTGGTGCAGTAACGCAGGAGCAGTTGGTGCAGGTGTTGCTGAAGGTCGTCTGGTTGCAGGGCTTCTGGGGTGTCATCCAGCCTCTCCAAGTGCATATGTCTGCCTTGGCCATCCCTCACCACAGTCCTCTTCTGCGTACGCGTCTTACGCATTCGAGTCCTGAACCCAGACACAACAAGAGTGAGGGAAAAGATAGACCAGGTGGAGGATGCTCAAGGACAGAATTTTGTACATATATATATATTTCTCAAAGGCAGGGTAGTATAAGGTGCTCTGTAACTTAGTATGATTGTAGACAATATCAAGCAACTGCAATGCAAGTTAGCAAACACACATTTGAATGGTTATATTTGCAAAAGTATAGCTAATTTTGAGCTCAACTTAGACCTGAAACCTTGGTTGACTACATGGAAGCAAAGTGTGGGAGCAATTCTTCTTGAACTGTACGCTTTTTGAGGCTATCAGTAATCAATACCAGTCAGTATGCTGCACTATTACTGAGCAAAAAGTGTTATCCATGTTTTAAACTATTCCTTTAAAACAACTCATATAGCTAAACATGCTTCTGTGTTAAACAGTCAATGGCAAAGATTTACTGTCACACCATGCTCTTAAACCACACCATGCTTAATGCCACCTCCTGACCTTTTCACCACTGATCCATCCTCCTTTACAACTTCCTTCTCTATTAAATGAGGCAGTAATACTTTTCCAAAGCCCCCTGCATAGCTCAAGGCCTTTTAAATGCAAAAAAAACATCAACATCTGTTGCACCTTGGAATACAAATATGAAATTCTACAAGGATATATTTTAAGATACTGAGAATACCCATTAATGTGTGGACTGTATAGACATCTATCCTATATACCTATTATTTTCTGGGCACTTTGTTTTGATCTTTGCAAATGTCTCAAATGTACAGAAAGACTCCAGCACACACTTCATAATAACTAACAACTACCACTGAGACATGTTTAGTTTAAAGTCTAAAAGACTTGAACTGAAATGGAGAAAGCTTCTGAATAAACATCCAAATGAAATATAAAGAGCTGCACATGTCCTTTTGTCTAGACACTGACCTTTTCAAAGTCTTCTTTGGCTGAGGGGAGATCTGCTGACAGCGAGGGGTCGCCAATTTGTTTTTCCATCCGCTCACCCTGTACCACCATCGTCTTGACAACTTTGCTGACTTTTCGACCCTGGACAGGCTCGACCTCAAACTCCGAAGCTGTGGCCTCACCAATGGGCAAGGCTTCAGAGAACATCACCTATAAAATTATAAAGACAAAACATTTTAACATTTTCAAAAAAAAAAAAAAAAGAAAAAGCTATTCCATGATCATGATGTCATCGACATTGATGAGTAAATTTTACTCATTTCTCATGGAGGCCAACTTTAACCAATTTTTTTAAACAATGAAGAATTGTTCCCAGAGTGCATTCTCTGTAGTGCTTAGCCAATGTGCTGCACACATATGGGATTTCATCTCAATATGGTGCTGAAAAGTGATGCTGATGTTCAGGAAAACACATAATATACAGAAAGAAAATACCTCTGTTTGATCTCCCCCACTCTTCACGACCGTCCTCTTCACCACTTTGGAGAAACTGTCAGCTTCATCTACAGTGATGGCTTCCTGAGGAGATCCCTCCATCATTACTTCCTCCCTCTCTACTCCATCTGCCGACACGTATTTTCTTATCACTTTCCTTGTGATCTGTGGCAAGGATAGGATATACAAATTTTCAGATTAAAATGTCATTAGATACATCACTAAATATAGGCAAATAATTCAGTCTTTTTAAAGAAGTGTCACTCTTCAGGCCTTTAAAGCATCAGAGAAATAAATATACTATCTAAAACAATCACTCAAATGTATGGTTTTTCTCAGTAGCCACAAGGGGGTGCATGAAACCATATGATAAATGTGAAGAGAGGCAAAAAAACCCCAAGTACTATGTCTAAAGGAATGAGTTGTCAGTACTTGGATTGAGTGGACAATACGCTCATTGAGGATTCACTGACCTTCTTGACTACCATATTCCCATCTTCATCTGTGTACTGCTCCTCAGTGACTGTCTGAGGAAGGATTTCAGGCATCTCATCTCCCTGTAGAGGATATAGAAAGTTAAGTGACAAGGCTGAGAAGGACTCAGGGAGAGTTTGCCAAACCACTCACCAGGCATCTTCACATCACCATCTTTGCATAATAACAAGCAAAACGTAAAAAAAAAAAAAAAACCTGTGAAATTGAACCTGACATGAACAATGCTGGCATTGATAGAAATGAACACCACAAGCAACCCCCTTTTTTCCTTTTTTTTAAGTCCTTCCAGACAGTATTTTGGCAGAGATTCAAGAAACAGTGAGGACGAGATCAGAAAAGCCTTTTTTGTGGAGTAATTTTCATAAACCCCTCGACACAACAGTTAGCAGGACAGACAAGTGAAGCCAAGCACCAGAACACATTAGTTTCTGTAAATAAAAAAGCCCCTCCATCCTGAAACACCACACCGCAAAATAATGGGGGCAGTGGAAAATTAAATCCAGCATGCAGCCCCCGAATCTGGTACCTGGATAATTACTCTCCGTCGGACCACTCTGGTGGTCAGCACCTCTTCTTCTGAGCTATCCGAGAGCAAACCTAGTTCCTCTGCTATGTCCTGAGAGTCAGCAGAGATACATTAAAGGTGTGGAATTCACTTTTAGAACGTATTTAAACAATTAACTTTGCTCACCACAGGCAAAAACTGCAGCCGAGATATTTCTTGCATTCCTTCTTTTCTCTTTGCATGGGAGTAACAAACTGCACATTTTCAGCATATCATGAACATTTTGACTGAGCAATGTACACCCAGTTAAATTAGACTTAGCTGATTTTAGGTGATGATTGATGAAAAGCTAAATTATGGTTATGATCCATAAAAATGAAGAGAGAGAAGGCACTGTAAGAAATCAAACATAAATCACTCGTGCATGACAGGATAGCAA
This sequence comes from Chanos chanos, assembly GCF_902362185.1. Lineage (NCBI taxonomy): Eukaryota > Metazoa > Chordata > Actinopteri > Gonorynchiformes > Chanidae > Chanos > Chanos chanos. The sequence goes on along the minus strand of NC_044501.1, from coordinate 30,691,986 downwards.
ACCAAATAAAAACCAAAAACAAGCTTGTATATAGTGAACAGAATCATGGCACAAACACATGAGATTGTTTACTAGAGCATTTCTGTGCAACAATGTACAGTTCAGAATGAAAATCAGAAGCAAAGAAGTATTGTTACAATGCAGTATTTTCACCCCATATCAAATTCTTCGTACTATGTTTGGGTTTAGTGGGCAGACCTATAGGATACGCATGCAGTCAAGCATTAGATAGCTTTTGTTAGGATAGTCCGTGTGCGTTTGGGTCAGATTATTAGCTCACACGATGGGATTGCTGTATACGTCCAGGGATTCACGGCATTCTTTGCAGAAGCTAGAGGTGCATCCATGCTCAAAGGCTTACCCTCCCTAGTGAGTCATCATCATCATCATATTTGGCTACCTCTCTCGATGGAAGTTCTTCTGCAAATAAGTGATGACCTGCATACCCATAAGGCAAAGCACTCTCCTCTCTGAGTTCACTTCCACTCTCATCCTCAGGTTCAAGAACAATGGGCAAATCAAGTTCTTCACTTCCCCAGGAGACTGGTCGTTGGTGATAACCCTTTTGCAAAGGGTCGTATTCTCTGAATTTGTGAGCACCTCTTAGGCTGAGAAATTCCGGGCTGCTTGACAGAGATGGGGGTTCCTGGATCTGATAAGCTGTCCTTTCTAAATCAGTTATTTCATTTGATCCAACTTCTGGCTCTGGCTCTGGCTCTGAGACATCTGAAAATGTTTGTCTGCAGTCAAAAAATTCAGCATCTGATTCAGCACTATCTGTATGGACAGGTATTGCTAGCTTGGAGTCCTCTTCAGGTTCCTTAGGTTTCTCTGAACTCTTGTTCTCTTGAGCTTCTTCCTTAGAACTGAGTGTGACTGGGAGTTTTGTGCCTGATTTTTGATAAGAAGTAGCGGGTACTTGTCCTGGTTCAAGTGATACAAGTGTTTTCTCAAACTCACTCAGGACTTGCTTGAACTCAGGAGACAGTTGAAAACCACCAAATGTCTCTGTAGCCTCCTTGATAAGAGATTCAGGAACATCAGTGGGCTCTTCTCTTTCAGTGTTAGATTCACTGAATACTGGTGAAACTGGACTTAAATCAGTTGGTGAAACATCACTGTACGCAGATGGTGTTTTCAAGTTTGCTGATATTACAGCATCATAGCTAGGAGGCCCAAAACTGTAACTTTGGGAAGAGGAGCCACTTAGATTAGGTGTTACTGCTCTGTGAGTGTCTTGCTGGTTGAATTGGAAAGGAGTGGTAATTATTTGATGAATTCCCGAGAAGTCCTTCATCAGTTCAGGCACTGACTTGGCAGATTTTCTGGGTTGCTGCGGTAATGAAGCAGGGCTAAAGGTACTTGTACTGAGTTTGGGTGAGACAGGAGCAGATTCTGGTTTTGATTTACCTGAAACAGGTATTTGTTCAGAGGGATCATTCTTCCTGATCTGCTCTGATGTTTCATGAAGGAATTCTGGTATGACCTGGGCAGCATCACTTGTTGGTTCAGCTAGAGATGATGCTACTTCTTTAAGTTTCTGTTCTAAAATGGTTAACTTACTATGTCCAGGGACATTTTGATTCAGTTCAGAGGACCCTTCCTCAGAGACAGTAGCTCTCTTTGGTAATGTAACAGAGGTGGTATCTCTGTGAATCTGCACTAAGTCCATGGACTCTTGTGGTACTGACTGAATTTCCTTTTTTGAGACTTTGTTTGGCTGGGCCTGAAAAGGAAGTTAAGAATTAATTTCTTATGCATCATATGTAAGGTGAAATGTAGTGGAAAATTAAATAAACAAAGCAAAACATGTCAAATTTGCCAAATAATGTAAGGTGATACATTTGGTAATTAACAGCTGTCTTTGATATATGACTGAGTGAGGCAGATGCCATAGAGACAAGCATGCTACATGTAATGCAAGACAAAACACTGTCTCAAGATTAATCAAAATCCAAATACACTAGAGTTTGGATGCCAAGCCATGCAGTTCTGAGAAAATCAGGTAATATCTCCTTTGGGTGAGTTCTACTGCTCTTAATCAGTGTTCCCAAAATCTGCAACACTACGTCCATCCATTTCTCAAGCGCAATCCATTCCAACTTCATCTGTTAGTGAAAACTGTGGAGTTTAAATCAGCCCGTTCTGTCATGTCACATGTTATTGTATTCCTCTCAGGTGCTAATATTTGGCTGAAGCACAGTGACATGCTTAACCTCTTACCCTTTCTCGGGACCCCTGGGATGTTAACTCGTAAGTTCCATGGTCCTGCTCTCTATGTTTTTCTCCTTTGTCCTGAAACTCCACAAGTGTTTCGCTAATCATCTTGTCACTCTGATCATCTCCTTGGAAGTTTATGCCTCTTTCTCTAACCTCTTGACACACAGTATCTTCTGGAGTGTTTGCTGGCATATGCTCCACTGTGCTGGAGCCAGATTCAAATTTGATCTCCTGGCTTGGCTGCTGGCTTTGATCTGTTTGGCTTGACTCTGGTGGAAATTCATTGATGAACGGTACCTTCTCCTGTTGCCCAGATTTGCTTATGGCAGAATTTGGTAACAACCCAGCTGGTGTTCTACTTTGTTCAGATGTCACATGACTCAGTGGTGTAACATCACCTGTTAAGCCCTCCTTACCATCTACAAATAAATCTCCAACCTCAGACTCACGTACTACTGATTCAGGAGATTCAGGTCGATGCTCCAGTTCACATAATAAACTGGGTGAGGCAGATTCAGCAGATTTAGTTGCTAAACTTGTTGCCTCAGGGGAAGGGTATCTGAATTCTGAGTCAAATGGACTAGAATGACATGATAAAGACCTGAGATCAGTATCTGATGTCTGAGACGTGGGTGATAATGGTCTTTCCTCAGTTAATGTCCATAGCAGGGAACGTGGTACAAAGATGTCTTCTGACCTTACTGCAGTCATACCAAATGTTTTAACATCAGCTATTACTGGTGATATTGGCCTGAATACAGTTTCAGGAATATTTTGTATTCTGTAATCTCTGTAGTCAGCAGGCACTGGTGATAGTGGGCAGTATTCAGGTATGGGTGAATCAGGTGAAAGTCCTCTATATTCGTTTACTGATGATGTTGACTGAGGAGATGAGGCTCGGCTACCATCTAGTAACATGGCACATTGTAGTGCAAGTCCATGTTGAGGTGTAGGTGAATCTGGAGAGAGAGGTCTATTTTCATTAACTGAAGTCATTGATTCTGGTGAAGACTGTCTGTCTGACATTGACATAATAAACATGGGAGATAAAGGTCTGCATTCACACAGAGAATCAGGGGACAGTGTCCTGCCTTCTTCTTCTATTACTGAAGATCCCTGAAGATACGATTCTATTGAGGAATCTCTGTATTCAGTATCCGTTGTTTTAAGGGACAACAATTCACTCTCAGTTCTTGGCTCCAAATATTCAGGAACATCGGGAGCTACAGGTGAAACCCCATCACCACCCAACTGGCTTGTTCTATCCACCTCCTCTAACCCAGGCGTCTCAACAATTTCCATCCTACATCCCATATACTCTAATACACCTGGCTTAGAACAGAATGTTTCTCCTTTGTATTGGGGGTCATAAACATGAGACCTTAAAGTAAACGGCAGAGCTTTGTAAACAAGTTTGTATTCAGGTACTATTCTGATGGACTCTTCCAGTGAATGACAAGGCTCAGGAGCTACATTAGGCAATTCAAATACTCCTCTGTCAGGCAATCTCTGAGGCATTTCATTGGCTGATCTATGCTCAAGTGCTCGTGCTGAAAATGATCCATCATCAGTGCAAAAGAGATCGGTTGAGAATCGGTCTTCAGTGTCAGGTACCATTAATTGTGGTAATACAGATGTAGGTTCTGTATACAAAGTGTCAGGGGCTGAAGACACACATTCAGTCACTGGTGAAGTGGACGGGGGTAATAAGTCTACTGTTATGAGTGATTCATGTTCTAGCAACTCATTTTGAATTGCAGAAAAATCAGTAGCTAAAAGTTCTCTTTCACTTATTGATACTACTGACTCTGGGGAAAAAGGTCTATATTCTGCACATAAGCTTTCCATAGATAGGGAATACAGCAAGCCTAATTCCACATCAGATGTTACCGATTCAGGTGAGGGTGACCTGTTTATTACAATAGGCATAAATCCTTTGCATAACAGCGGTCTAAATTCTGGTATTGGTGAATCTGGTGATAAAGGTCTGCTTTCATCCACTGAAACCATTGATTCTGGGGATGAGGGTCTATGCTCAAGACAAAGAGATGCAAAATCAATTGGCAAATCTGATTCTTGTTCAAGATCAGAAAAGTCAGACAGGCAAGACTCATATTCTGCATCTGAACATACTGAAGCAGGATTATATGATTGATAGTCTATTATTGCTATATTGAATTCCTGGAAATATTGTGTAAACGTGGGAATAGGTGAATCAGGAGATAATGGTCTATTTTCATTTACAGATAATGTTGATTCTGGAGACGATGGCCTACATTCACTGGACAGAGCAGTAAATGTATATATTTCCACTTCCATGTCTGATACTAAAGATCCAGGGGATGAGGACCTGGACTCTGTTACAGTTGCTGATTCAAAAAGTGGAGGAGAAAACTGTGGTACTGGTGAATCCGGCGATAATGATCTATATTCGTTAAATGACGCAACTGAATCTGGTGAAGATGTTCTAAAACCCATCGTTAATGTGACAAGTTCAGGTGACATAGGTCTGTACTCAGATAATGAATCAGGTGAAAGAGATCTATTTTCAGTTTCTGATATAGCGGATTCAGGTGACTCTGGACGCTCTTCGCAAGTTATGAGATCTGACAGTAAAGGTGCAAATTCAATTTCTGAGCCGACAGATTCTGCAGGTGAAGATGATCTGGAGCCAGACAGTAAGACAAAAAACTCAGGAACTGCTTTCCTAAATTCAGGAATGGGGGAATCTGGTGACAGAGGTCTGTTTTCATTCATGGATGCTGTGGAACAAGGAGATGAAGGCCTACTTTCCATTGTTGGGTCGGCAAATACGATTGTCTCTATACATACATCTGATAAAACAGATTCAGGTGAGGAGGATCTGTACCCTGCTGTGGTTGCTGATTCAAATAGTGTGATAAAATATTCTGGTATGGGTGAATCTGGTGATAAAGGTCTGCTTTCATCCACTGAAACCATTGATTCTGGGGACGAGGGTCTACGCTCAAGACGAAGAGATGCAAAATCAATTGGCAAATCTGATTCTTGTTCAAGATCAGAAAAGTCAGACAGGCAAGACTCATATTCTGCATCTGAACATACTGAAGCAGGAGCATATGATTGGTAGCCTATTATTGCTATATCGAATTCCTGGAAATATTGTGTAAACGTGGGAATAGGTGAATCAGGAGATAATGGTCTATTTTCATTTACAGATGATGTTGATTCTGGAGACGATGGCCTACATTCACTGGACAGAGCAGTAAATGTATACACTTCCACTTCCATGTCTGATAATAAAGATCCAGGGGATGAGGACCTGGACTCTGTTACAGTTGCTAATTCAAAAAGTGGAGGAGAAAACTGTGGTACTGGTGAATCCGGCGATAATGATCTATATTCGTTAAATGACGCAACTGAATCTGGTGAAGATGTTCTAAAACCCATCGTTAATGTGACAAGTTCAGGTGACATGGGTCTGTACTCAGATAATGAATCAGGTGAAAGAGGTCTATTTTCAGTTTCTGATATAGCGGATTCAGGTGACTCTGGACGCTCTTCGCAAGTTATGAGATCTGACAGTAAAGGTGCAAATTCAATTTCTGAGCCGACAGATTCTGCAGGTGAAGATGATCTGGAGCCAGACAGTAAGACAAAAAACTCAGGAACTGCTTTCCTAAATTCAGGAATGGGGGAATCTGGTGACAGAGGTCTGTTTTCATTCATGGATGCTGTGGAACAAGGAGATGAAGGCCTACTTTCCATTGTTGGGTCGGCAAATACGATTGTCTCTATACATACATCTGATGAAACAGATTCAGGTGAGGAGGATCTGTACCCTGCTGTGGTTGCTGATTCAAATAGTGTGATAAAATATTCTGGTATGGGTGAATCTGGTGATAAAGGTCTGCTTTCATCCACTGAAACCATTGATTCTGGGGACGAGGGTCTACGCTCAAGACGAAGAGATGCAAAATCAATTGGCAAATCTGATTCTTGTTCAAGATCAGAAAAGTCAGACAGGCAAGACTCATATTCTGCATCTGAACATACTGAAGCAGGAGCATATGATTGGTAGCCTATTATTGCTATATCGAATTCCTGGAAATATTGTGTAAACGTGGGAATAGGTGAATCAGGAGATAATGGTCTATTTTCATTTACAGATGATGTTGATTCTGGAGACGATGGCCTACATTCACTGGACAGAGCAGTAAATGTATATATTTCCACTTCCATGTCTGATAATAAAGATCCAGGGGATGAGGACCTGGACTCTGTTACAGTTGCTAATTCAAAAAGTGGAGGAGAAAACTGTGGTACTGGTGAATCCGGCGATAATGATCTATATTCGTTAAATGACGCAACTGAATCTGGTGAAGATGTTCTAAAACCCATCGTTAATGCGACAAGTTCAGGTGACATAGGTCTGTACTCGGATAATGAATCAGGTGAATGGGATCTATTTTCAGTTTCTGATATAACAGATTCAGGTGACTCTGGACGCTCTTCACAAGTTATGAAATCTGAGAGTAAGGGTGCAAATTCAATTTCTGAGCCGACAGATTCTGCAGGTGAAGATGATCTGGAACCAGACAGTGAGACAAAAAACTCAGGAACTGCTTTCCTAAATTCAGGAATGGGGGAATCAGGTGAGAGTGGTCTGTTTTCATGAACAGACTCTGTTGACTCAGGTGAGGATGGTCTGTGTTCAGCTACTGCTACTGTAAAAACATTTAGCTCAATTTCTATGTCGGATGTAACAGATTCAGGCGATGAGGATCTGCATCGTATAAGTGAAGTTGGCTCAAAGAAAGATGTAGAATATTCTGGTATGGGAGAGTCAGGTGATAGAAATCTAAATTCATTCACTGATGTCACTGAATCTGGAGACTCACGGCTTTTCTCAAGAGCTTGGACGTCGGACATTAATGGTGTACATTCAATTTCTGATGTCAAAGATTCAGGTGAGGATGTTCGGTATCCTGATATGTCATAGTCAGGCAAGGATTTTGTGAATTCTGGTATGGGAGAGTCAGGTGATAGGGGCCTGATTTCATTCAGAGATGCTGTTGATTCAGGTGATGAGGGTCTGGAACTAGGAGCCACAGCAGTGAAAACATTCAACTCAAATTCTCCGTCTGACGTTTCGGAATCTGGTGATGAGGACCTATATCCTGTCACCACTGCTGATTCAAAGAGCAAAGATGAGAATTGTGGTGTGGGTGAGTCTGGTGACAATGATATAAATTCACTTGATTCGGGTGAGGAGCCTCTAATGCCTGGCAGAAACACTGCAGATTGAGGTGACATTGCTCGGTATTCAGGTAAGGAGTCTGGGGAAAGGGGTCTAACTTCAGCTTCAGATACAACAGATTCTGGAGACTCTGATCTCGGCTCTAAGACTGTAAAGTCTGTGGGGTAGATTTCACATTCTGTTTCTGAAATTAGTGATTCAGGAGAACATGATTTATATCCTGTTCCCGTCACTGTGGTTACAGGTATTGGCAGTCCGAATTCAGGTATAGGGGAATCTGGCGAAAGTGGCCTGCTTTCATTCACTGATACTCTGGATTCTGGCGATGAAGGTCTTGAGTCAACGGTAATAAATATGTCATCGGCAACTTCTAATTCAGTGTCTGACAATACAGAGTCAGGGGACGATGATCTATATCCTGATACTTTGCATTCAAGATGAGAGCCTTCAAACTGTGGTATTGGTGAGTCTGGAGGTAACGCCCTATCTTCGGTCACTGAATTTACTGACATGGGTGAAGATGAACGGACATCTGTTAATAAGAGCAATTCAGGAGACATAGGTCTATATTCAGGGACAGACTCAGGTGAGAGTGGTCTCTTCTCAAGGGGATGCTCAACTGATTGAAACTCAGATTGAAGCTGTAACTGAAAGACACTTGAATCAAGTCTATGTTCATCTGATACTGCTCCATCATTCTCATATACAATTTCAGGCTCTGTGACCACTGATGTAGTTGTCTGCACAGCATGTAAGCATTCAGCGAGTTGAGATGTTGAACTGAAATGAGATCCAAAGACTGATGTCTCTGTAGTTGTAAGAATACTTCCCACATATTCAAATACACCGGGCTTACTACAATACGTTTCACCTTTATACTGAGGGTCATAGACATGTGCCACAAGACTATGGGGCACTGCTTTATACATAAGCCTATATTCCGGCTTCACTGAACCTAAAAATTGTGCTTCAGGAGGTGATGATTCAGACCTGGATTCATTTGCAAATTCACTGGCCAATTCAGAAGGTGACACCTTTTCAGAGGTTGTCTCCGGTGTTGATGGTGGTTTCTGAGACATATGTGTGCACTCTATGGTCTTCAATTCGTTGTCTTTCTCAGTATATGTCTCAGATGGTATGGCTTTCTGAGAAATAGGTTTAGATTTGCTTTTCATGTGTTTTTTAGGATTAGGGGATACCAATTGAGATTTTGAAGAGTTATCTTCAAGGTCAACGGTCTCTGAATCTGATGACAGTTTTTGGGGAGAAAATTCCATTACGGTGTCATATTTGGGTTCAGTGGACATTTGGTTCTCTTTCTCATAAGATTTAGTTGGTGCCAATGGCAAATGAACAGAACTATCTGGTTTGTCCAGTGGGTAACCGTCTTTTATATTCTCAGCTAATTTACCTTTTGTCTTTGCTATCTTTACAACAGACATGTCCTGAAATACAGGGAGCATGTCTTCAGAAATTTGTTCAGCTCCTTTTAATGGTGACTTTAATGCTGATTGTGCTTGAGCTGAAACTGTTAAAGTTGAAATTTGATCTTCAGTTTTAAGAATGGTAGATTCAGCTGATAACAATTCATTACATGTGGTTACTTCTAAAGATTTGAATGGTATTGGAGGTATAGTCTCTAAGACACTTGACTCTGGGGATTCTGACCTTAGTTCCATTTCCAAGAGCATTGGATCAAACTGCATACATTCGTCTTCTGATAATTCCAGTTCAGGTGAGGATGACCTGTGTTCTCCTACAGAGGTAGTATAGTCAGTGTATGCTTTGCCATATGAAGGTACTGGAGAGTCAGGTGAAAGAGACCTGTCTTCATTTACAGATACTCTTGATTCAGGTGAAGAGGGCCGACTCTCAAAATGCAATGAAATATTCTCACCATCGGTATCTGAAATTTCAGACTCAGGGGATGATGATCTATATGCTTTTGTAGAAGTAAAAGATTCATATGTTGGTTTTCCAAAGCTGGGTATGGGTGAATCGGGCGAGAGAGGCGTATACTGGTGTACTGATACTATTGATTCGGGGGATGAAGGACGGCTCTCATTCAAAAAGGATAAAGGTGAAACTGGCTCAATATCTGAGTCGCTATCTGAGTCAAATGGTTCTGATACTGGTGATGATGTGTACCTTCCAATATTTATTACAGTTTCACTCACTGTATATTTAAAGGTGGGTACTGGTGAATCTGGAGAAAGAGATCTGAGCTCATTAAGTGACACTGTTGATTCAGGGGATGATGGCCGACTTTCAAACAATAATGTTAAAAAGCTAAAGGCTTCATATTCTGTGTCTGAAACTTCTGAAATGGGTGACGCCGGCACAGATTCAATTAAAGGCATTGAGGATTCCGGTACAATTGGTGTAAAGTAGGGTACTGGTGAATCAGGAGAAAGTGGCCTGTAAACATCTACAGATATGGTAGATTCAGGAGAAGATGCTCTTTTGTCAATAGAGAAAGTAGCTAGCAATGGAGACCAGTATTCTGAACCTTGTTCTGGAGATGATGCTCTATCCATTATTTCAGAGGTAAATAACTCAGGTGTCAGAGATCCATTTGATTCAGGTGATAGCGACCTACATTCAGCAACTGACCCTGGTGATACTGGTCTATGAATGTCATCCACCATTAAATAGGACAACCCTCCTCTAATCGCACTGCATGATGTAAATGGAGCGAGTGGTAAATGTTCATCACCTGCTGTAGGTGAAGCTCTACAGGCTTCAACATGTATAGTGTATTCAGGCATTTCACAATCAACAACGGGTGGCAGTGGTGTAGCAGGCCTAAAGTCTGGTAAGGGAGAGTCAGGCGGGAGTTGATTCTGGTCATTTAAAGATGCTACTGACTCAAGTGAGGATGTTCTAAATTCAGCCAACAGTGTATATGAGTCTGGAGATTCTGGTCTAAACGTTCCCGGCGTTGGAGAGTCAGGAGATAATCGTGTGTACTCACTGAGTGAGACTACTGATTCTGGTGAGGAAGATCGATATTCATTGATAGATATCTCTACATCAGCCATGTATTCAGAACCACGATCTGGTGACAGTGATCTACATTCAATCAAAGATACTGGTGTGAGTGGCCTGTAGTCAGGAAGTGGTACATAGAGAGTGGTACCATGTTTAGTTGTTGGGGCTTGAGAATCTGTTGGGTTAGGTTGAGAAATTTGCATAGTAATGTCAGATTTGTACTCAGTCTCAATTAGAGTGGATTTTAAAATTATCTTTCCAGTTACTGGAGAACCTGGAGGATGATTTTCTGTCCAAGTAATTGAGTCAGGTGATATCTGAATCAGTGTAGAACTGTCAGTCTTCTCTGCTGAATCACTCTCTTGAACAGCAGAGGTGCTGGGTGATTCTGAAGAACAGGTCTGGACTGTTGAGGTTGGTGATTCTCCTGCATAAATAGTGGTGGCATGGAAGATTCCATCCATATCTTCTGCAAATATGCGTATGGATGTGTGCTCTGTACCACCTCCCTCGTCCTTGTTAGCAGACTGATTAGATGTGGATGCTGCAGAGTCTACACTTGCACCAAACAGTGTTTTGTAAAATTTTTCTGAAATCTCCTCAACGTGCTGTCTCGTGTATTCTTCTCTTGGGCTTAGTTTCCTGGGCTCTTCAATAGGACGGTCAGCCTGTGAGGCCTGAGCCAACGCAATTTTCTCAGAGGAACTATCACTTGATTGCGGAGTTGCAGGGAGTGCAGCATTGGAGCTACAAGTGGACATGTAATCATCAGGTGCTTGCTTTAGTTCCACAGAGAGCTCATGGAAATCGGGCTCAGCCCGGTCTGACTCAAGCAAAGTGTTTCCAAAATCAGCCATGTTTATCCAGCTAGACTTCTGGTTTTGTCTCTGATCTCTACTGAAACTGAGGGATGACTTTTTGTCATCAGTGTGGTGGACCGGGACTGACATAGAGTAGCCAGTAGCCCCTAGCTCTTGAAGAGGGTCATCGACACTAGAGGAGGGCTGTGGGGGCATGTTGTCTGATGGTACGTTGGGCGTGGCCCCCCCTTTGTAAACTGGGTCAAACACATGACTCTGGAGTCTCCATGGAACAGTTTTGTACAGTGTAAAGAAAGGACTTACTTGTTTGATAGTGCCCGGATAGTGTTGCTTCAGTCCAATCATCTCAAAACCAGTTTGCAAACCTCCAGCCACCCTAACAAGCAAAAAGTTCAGATAAAATGTGATGACAATTTATTTTGACACTCTAGCATCAACTGATAGACAGGGCCTCAGTAATGTAGCTGTTAATGCTCTTAATTAGGCTGGGATGTGAATGAATTATTGTTGATTTCATTTAATGTTCCCTGTTTCACAGACCCTCTGTAAAAAATAAATAAAAATAAGTTGGACTTACTGTGCCCCCTCTGGACTCTTTTTTATCTCTGTCTGCAGCTTCTCTTTCTGAGCATGCCTCAGAACCTCAGCCACAGACACATCAGTGTCTCCTCGTGCTAAGGTATCATGAAGGGAAGACATACTGGATGAAAGATCCTCCTCAGACACCACTGGAGGCTGTTGCTCAGATTCTGGTCTTTTAGGGCTGACGTCTGTTCGCCGACCTGGCCGGGGGCTGTCAATGTCCTCATGTAAAGCTGAAAAGCCTGAAAAAATACATTATTTGTTATGTAATATTCATTCATTCATTCATTTTCAAAGCCACTTATCCTAATTAGGGTCAAGGGGTGCTGGAGCCTATCCCAGTGTTCATTGGGCAAAGGCGGGAAACACCTGGGACAGGTCGCCAGTCCATCACAGGGTGTGTTACATAATAAGATTTTCAAATCATTTTAGGCATCTGAAAGAGGAATGGGCAACTGTACCTTCACTGTGGTCCAGTGATATGGTCTGTTCTATTTCTGCATAGGTGTGTGATGACTGTTCCTGACTGGACTTGATCTTTGTCTCTATGAGATGCACAATGTCCATGCGATTTATCTTGGTGAGCTTCTTGAGCAAAGTGTTCTCTGTTGACGAATCCAGATGATGATTGAAGGTAAATAAGGCTCATTGAAAATCAAATCATTGATTCTTTTTCTACAATCAACAAAAGTTGATGCTCACAACTCCAAATATACCGCCCCAAATGATGATGTAATTTTGGATAAACAACAGAACATCACTTTTCAATGAATAGATACATTTTAAAGTCGAACATAACCTATCAACTGTTAACTGAACTTTGATAAAGTAAATAGAGTAACTATTTATAATACTGTGATATTAGTTTATATTGGTAAACATATCATGTGTAACCTGTGGCATGCTTGCCCTCCCTTTCTGTCCAGTACTTTATCAATGCATGGCTTTGGTCCTGTAGAGAGTTTGGATTTTCAATTCTTATCTGATGAATCTGTTCCTCACTGAACTCCAGCTCACGAGCCAGCTCTGCAGGAATGAAAACAAAAAACAAGAATTTTGCTATGTACTTTTATTTCTTTCCTATTCAGAGCAACATTTTCCTAAGTGCAGAAACTCTTAACAGTAAAACAAAACAGTAAACTGGCCAGTACTTGAGAAGTCAGTGCAGACAACAATCTGGGAAATACTCCTCTTGAATGGTTGTGCTATGGTCACAAATAAACTCAAATGTAATTATATCCCATGATACCTTCTATGGGATATATGGTGAACTTCTGGTGAAGCATGAACAAACATGCTTAATGCTATATTGACATCTAAAATGACGGAAATTTGCAAACATGCAAAAAGAACATTAAAACATGGTGATATTATCCTACCCAACCCTACTACCATAGAAGGATGGGATGATGATATGAAAAAGAGGTGAGTAATTACTTATGGGAAAATAAAGCAATAATTAAACACGCCAGCCACCTTTTATCACCTTCACTACAAATGACACTTCTGTTTTCCAACCAGAAGTTCTGCGCACATATCATTATACATAGGCCTTGTGAATAATATTGTGGATAGCTGTTTTTGTATTTCTGAGTTTGTGTGCACAACCCGTTATTGACCATATAAATGTAACTTCCTTTCACTGACTGATTTTGGATGTTAATTGTGTGACCCTTTAGCCTGCCCCCTTTACTCTTTTCCCTTAACCACAATTTCGTGCAGGGCTCCTTACCTGTCCAGCTGAAGCCAAGATGGTCAGCAATAACTGCCAACCGTCCTTCTCTCCGTTCAGCTTCATCCTGTGGATCTACTGTAAATATTACCACAACAGTAAGAAATGCTTAAGGCCAGCATTTCAAAAAGGTAGCTGGTATTACTCACACTTACTGAGGAGGAATCCTGTACTCAAGCAAACTATATCTACAACAGTATCTTCACTGGCTTTCTCCTGCTTGGAAATTGATCATACAGTCACCAACTATTACGGTCCAAAAAGGAAAAAAAAATAAAAACAGAAAACCAATATAACAAAGGCTTCTTTTAAAACATCTCCAAGTAGAAAATTTTGAAGTAAAATGCTATATTTCATACATGATTCACAAAGCTCCAAAATAACTCTGTATATCACTAATTAATTTCAGAACTATTATAAAAAGTAATACAGAAAAACGAAAAGTTTTCCAAACATTTGGTCCAAGAAATTACAAACAGGATCTTGAAATGACTTGAAATCACTGTCATATGATTTAGATTTTTTAAAAAATCAGGTGAAATGTGATCTAATTTGCTATGGCTTAGTATTTGGCAGTATGGCAAAAGAGAATTTGCAGAGTCAAATCTGATGGCTAAACATAGACTTGAGGAATCCCTACATACATGAAAATCTAAATTAGACAACCTTTCAGTCAATCTTGAGATTTTTAGGACACATACAAGGAGAAGACACAATAACAAACACAGCTCAGACACCACAGAAGCACCACAAAGAGTTGAAGCTTTAGCTATAAGACAGAGAGGCAGCACCTTCATCACTAACGGAGGCGGAAGATAGAGAGAATGGCCCTGTGAGAAGGGGGATACCTTGACTTTGGACTTGGGCTTTATCATCAGGGATTCGTTCCATCTGCGTCTCAACAGGGTCGTCCCATCGGGGCCTAATGACAAAGACGTCCTCAGCAAGAGGCATGTGCATGTCGGGGAAAGGTTCGCTTTCTATAACTGAGGCGTCTATGGTGCTGCTTTCATCATCCGACACGGTCGCAGCCTCTAGCTCTTGCTCTTTCTCTCTCTCAGCCTGTGCCAACCTTTCCACTAGCTTTGCTGCCTCGTCACTAATCTCTTCAAAAAACTCAATTGACTGCTTGCATGTGTCTGTGGGCGAATCCTTTTTCCCTTTGCTTGGAGTGGAAGTTTGGATTGGCTGACCAGGCTTGCCTCTAACTGGAAGTTTTGACTGGAATGTCTTAGGTTTGCTGGATGACTCACTACTTGCTGGACGACCCTGTTCCTTTTTTGCTGGTTGCTTGGTGGAGTCAGTTTCACAGTAGCTCTTGGTTTTGGAAGACCTCTTGGCTTTAGCACCTGTGGAGGGACCTGTGTCTGTCTCAGATTTTCTTCTAGATTCAACCTTTACAGTTGTTTTTGACTTTTTGTCCATTAGAGACTCACCACGTTTTACTGATGCATCATATCTGGTTTCAGATCTTACTGAGCTAGCCTTCACTGGAATTCTTGATTTGGGTTTTCCTTCCTCTTCAACTGGAGTTTCTTTCTGAGATGCAGATGTTTCTTTGCGAGATGTTTTTGATGAGGGGGATGATGCAGCATGAACTATACTCTTTGTCACAGACTTAGCCGATGCTTTTGTCAACTCATCTGAACTTGGGATACTCTTTTCAGGTGTTTTGGGTAGTTCTATAACTGAATGCTGTTCCTCTGGTGAGGAATCGGAGGACTCTTGGTCCTGCTGAGAATAAACTGATCTAGTGACAGTTGACACTGCTGTCTGGACATTAGCTATTACAGGGCCTGGAGATACAAGGTCAGGCCCTGCTGGGCTATCTTCTGTTAATTTTTCTGGTTTTACCTCTGCAGCTTCTGCTGTTTGGTCTTTTTTTGTAGTTTTGGCTGAGGCAGACACCCCCATTTTAATGGGAATTCTAGATTTTGAGGCATCTGTTTTGGAAGCTGCAGCTGTCTGATCTTCCTCAACTGAAGAGCAGAGGGAAGAATCAACAGCCTCCTTTGAGATTTTATCGTCTTCCTCTGACTTTAGTTTCAGGGACAGGTTAATACCAACCTCACTCTCTGCACCAGTGGATTCTCCACCATGATCATCCCTCACCTCCTCTGTTAGTGCCTCCTCAATTGGCTGTTCACCTATTTGGAAAAATGCAAACCCTTCCTCTTCATAACTCCTTTTTGTCATATCTATTGCACCACTTCTAGTCATTTCAAACAGTTTACCTTCCTGAAAGAGGAAAGGGTTTTGTTCACTGGTCGGTGTTCCCTCCTCTGTAGGTGTCCTACCTGGAGTCGTGTCTGGGGTTGCCCCCTGGGACTGCCTGTCTACTATTAAGCCAAGAATCTTTTGTTCTTCTTCTTTGACCCTGGCAGCAAAGGCATCATCATCTTCTCTCATTGCACTCCAATGGTCAGCCTCCACTCTTGCAGTTACTCCCTTAGACTCAGTTTTGGGAGGTTCTTCATCTTCATCATCCTCTTCTGTATCATCATAAATACATATTTCTGGTTTAAATGTCTCCCTTGTTTGACCAATAATAAGAGGAGCAGTGTCAGTATCGTTCTTGTGGAAGTCTCCACCTAAATCTATTTCAGAAGCCCCTGAATGCCTCATGTGATCACCTTTTACCTCATCAGTTACATTATGTTCTGCCTGACACAAATCTTTAAAATCATCTCGCCTAGGGCTGGCTGCATCCTTTTGTTTTCCACCCTCATCATCATCTTTGCCTCCTTTTGATTTTCTCAAGCTTTCTTCCTTTTGTTCATCAGTTATATTTGAAGCCCCATCAGAGCTGGTAGAAGGACTGACTGTTTTTAGAAGGGATTCTGTGCCCTCTGACATGGAGGTCTTTTTTAAATGTTCGCTGGTAACTTCACTGCTAGGAGGAGCAGGTCCTTTTTCCTTATGTGGCTGAATATAAGGTTCTTGGGAGATTTGATCAGCTTTTGTGACCTGCTGCTCTGAGACAGAATGAGGTCCCCCCACATCTGCTTTGGCTGATGCTGCTGTACTGTGGGCCTCCTTTTGGTCAACGCCTTCTGCCTTTATGGGAATCTTATGTACACCTGCTGGAAAAGGAGAGGGAGGTTGTACTTTAATAATGGGTTCAACAGATAGAGTAACCTCTGAGCCCTGTTTGGGCTCAGTGATCCCCGGCTCATCCCCTGAGGATGTTTCATCTTTGGATGCAAGCCCAATCAGTTTGACGCTATCATCTCCTGCCTCAGACACTAGCAATGTCTGGGAGGATCTGGCATCTTTTCTACTGTCCTTTTTGCCTTTGGCATCTTGTTCCATCTCATCAAATGTTTTTATTTTGGCAGCCATTTTAAACATTTCTTCGTCTGGGGTGAACTTCCTCTGGGTCAGGCCACACTCCGACTCATCATCTTCCTCTGCGTCCTCAGGTATGACAGATGGCTTTATGGGCATGGACAGGACCATGGGGTCCGGGGTTTTAGGATTGACCTCATAACTTACCTCTTCAGAACTTGGGGTGTCTGGGGAGAGGGGACTCTTACCCGAACTTGTCAGCTGAGATGTCTGCTCACAACTGTCATCGTCGGCACTACCTTCCTGGTCTCGGAGAAGCCTACTACGCAAAATGTCTGGGGGGAACTCAGGGGCTTTGGAGGATGTCAGGTGCCCTGTAGTCTCACTGGGTTGCTCTACTGTAGAAGGGAAGGTCAAGTTGGTTTTCTGCTCTACAGGACTGCTTTCTAAGGAGTCACGACAGGGGGACTCCTTTGTTGGACTAGGCTCGATGGAGTCTGGGGTTTTATGGGAGGAGTTGTCTTCCATGAGGGGACTAGTCTCTAAAGAGTCCTTGTGACTAATTGTCAAGGAATCATCAGCTACTGGACTAAGGGTCTCTGAATCTTGGTGTCTGAGATGCAGCTCTAAACCACCATGACCCTGTGCAGCTGCCCTTGTAGCCTGAGAGTCAACAGAGGTTGAGGCTGGCTGACCATCAGAGGGTTCCTCATCACTCAGAAAACTTTCTATCGTTTCGGAACCCCTCTTTGTTAGCTTTCGAGATTTAAATGGTTTAGATGATGGTGGAACACTGTCCTTATCAACAGAGGTTTTTTCATCCCCAAATTTAACTACTTTGCCCCTGATAGCACACAAAGACTCACTTGTTGAGGGACTTTCCACTTGTTTTCTGACAGATGAACGGAGAGTTGTTACCATCTGGCCATCAGAAGTCACTGTACTGGAGGAGGAGGTGGTTGCAGTAACTCCACCAGACATGTCTTTGGAGGCAACTGTGCCCATTGCAGCCTTCTCAAGCATAGATGGGTCTGCTTTTTTGGGTGATATCGAAAGGCTTTCAGGGCTTGTTTCAGGGGTCTCTGCTAGGCCTTCATGTTTGTAGCTCTCCTCAGAGCTAATATGAGGCTCTGCATCACCAAGGCTGACATTTGGTGAATCTGCAATACCTTCGTGTTTAAGGCTATCAGAGCTATCATCAAGTGTGTTGTTCTGAATGGCTGTGTCAAGCAGAAACTCACTGGACTCTTTGGACAGGTCTTTGGGGAGAATTGTTGTCATGCTTGATTGGGTGGAGGGACCTGACGAGTCTACGCTTGAGACTTTCTCATCTTGAACTGTACACTTGAATTGTTGATACTGAGCATTGTCCTGCAGCTCTGCTCTTATCTCTGCACTAAAGTCTTCAGAATGTTTTCTGTCTGGACTAATTTCTATGTCCTTTTCTTCGTGGACAGCTTCGGGTTTAACAGCATCCAATGATATTTCTCGTCCAGGTGAAGATGTCTTTGTGGAGGACTTTGACTCTGAAGAAGCTGTTTTTGTTGCTTTAGTTGTGTGTGTTTGCTCTGTTTTAGAACTTGCTTTATGTTCAAAAAGCCCCGCCTTTCTCTTTGATGGGTCCTGACCTGTCTGGAAAGCTCTCATTAACTCCCTGACTGACATAGTCTCTTCCAGCCTCTCAGATTCAGATTTTGGCGATTTTGGGGGAGTGTGTGTTTTTTTCAAGGCAGTTGTTTTTTGTTCTTTGGTGCCATGAGACAGTTTACTTTCTGAAGCCCCTTTTAAAGGTTTGCTGGTAGTTTTCTTGCGGCCCTTTTGCTCCTCCTCTACCTTCTGTTGAAGGGCCTTGACTTTATCTTTGATGGACCCAATAGGTGTTTCCTCGACCACTGGAGAGACAGGTGACTTCTTCCGTTCTGCAGGGGCTTTAAGATGGGTATCCTCTTCAGCAGACTTGTCTGTAGTCTTACTCGTAGTACCCACTTTAGAGTCTTGTGTGTGCAAATCATCTGCATGCCCCTGTGGAACTTTCTTCCTAATAGGCTTTTTTACCTCAGTTACAAGAGTCTTAGTGTCTTTTGTTACTACTGGGATCATTTTTTTACCACCTTTGCGCAACACAACCTCGCTAAACTTTTCCTGGACAACACTGTCCTGTGACGGAGACTCAGAACTTGCAGGTACATCCAGTAAGTATTCTTTGAGGTCACTACTAAGGTATGTTTCCATGCCAGATATATCCTTTACACCCTTTGGTCTAGGAGCCCCCCGGTTTACTCTGACCTCCCGCAACATAGGCTCTTGAGTCTCAAAGGCAGCCATCATTTTGGCCTCCTCAATTTCACTGTCTGTAAGAAGGACCCAATCCTCATCCTTTGTATAATGACGGCCATCTGCTTTTGCAGATTCCCCTACCGTCTCATCTTCATAAGTTCCACTCCGAAGAATCTCACTAACTTTTTCCAAATCCTCCTTGACCTTTTCCATTATTTCAAAAGGCTCCCCTGACACCTCCTCCACCCCCTTTTCCAGACCACCCGAATCCATAGGGCTTGACTTCTCTGCAGAATCCGTGGTCAGAATGGCAGTCATTTTGATTAGGTCTTGTTTCATGTCTGACACATCTGATAGCAAATCAGGGCTTGCAAGGGCAGGGGAATCTCTGATCAACTGTGATTTCAGGACAGATGTCTCTGTTGATGTCTCAGTCTCTTCATCATCTTCCATTTTGAATTTGGATATTTAAGGAGTAAATAAACCAAAATTGAAATGAAAGGGAACAGAGATTTAAAAATATGATCAGGATCAGGATAGGACAACCACAAAGTTTTCATGGATCAGAGGGCAGTACACAAAAGGAACCAGAGGGAAGGTATAAGTGGAATGAAGCCATGGATAGTGGATCCATTGGACTTGGGAGAATATAACTGCAAAGCAAACTCAAACTAAGTCTTAAGGAGGGGAAGGAAAATGATCAGGAAATAACTTGCTTATCCACGGTTTGTATCACAACACATTCACACGCAAAGGCACAAAAAGCAAGAACAAAACTACAAGATAATGGAAAACAAAAAAGAAAGGCGCTGAAAACATTAACCAGCACGGGGACACATACTGAAATGTAGCAACACAAAGGCAGACATCTCAAGATTGCACAAGATGTTAAACTCATGTCTAAAAAAAGAGAGATAAACAAAAAAAGATTTCACAAACAATGAAAAACATTTTCTGTTTCCAAAAGAAAGCCAGTGGTATGAACTGTCCAAGTTTCAGGACTCTTTAATTCTTTCAGAGCTAAAATGGGAAAAAATCAACTTAAGTTAAAATAGAATGGACCATGTTCAAATAAAGTATTTGAGGATGGAATTGATATTT
Organism: Chanos chanos; assembly: GCF_902362185.1. Taxonomy (NCBI): domain Eukaryota; kingdom Metazoa; phylum Chordata; class Actinopteri; order Gonorynchiformes; family Chanidae; genus Chanos; species Chanos chanos. The sequence goes on along the minus strand of NC_044501.1, from coordinate 30,671,735 downwards.
CAAGGATCATGCACTGTCTGGAACTCAGGATTCCTTAAAAATGCTATCACCCAAATTTATGAACATATTACACAGAAAATAATGCAAAACCAAATCAAATTATCATGTTTTGATAGTGAGTGACAGAGAACTAATATGGCAAATGTTAAGCAAACAAACATTTAAAAGAACTCCCATGTTTAGCAAAAGCACGCATTCACACTCACACTCATCAAAATTCAACACACTCAAAGTTAAGCCAAGTTATTTCCATGCAAAGCAAAGGGGTATTATGGACATGCAGCTCCAGTTGAAAAATGAGTTAGCAACCAATTTTAGTAGCAGATCATTTCAAATTTTCCCTAAGACTTCATATTACATAGTGTGGAGATTATTGTCCTAATCAGTGTGCACAGTGTATACATCCAATACACTGGCAAAGTCAATTACAGCTGCTGTTACCAACTGTTTTACAAAAGTTCCAGTGAACTAGTTCTGAGACAAATGGTATAACCTCAGACTCTCATCACTAACTTAAGTTGTCTAATAAAATTGCTAGAGCCTGAATGTTCCATTAATGGTTTACATGTTAAAAGCTTTAACAAGCATGCGGACTTTCTGTTGACAGTAATTCAAGTCCAGAAAGTCATTATTCGTTCATAAATATATGTTGATAAAATTATCAACCAAATGATGATCACCATGACTGTTTTTGGTAACAGCATTGTATTAATCTAACACAGCTTTAATATTTCAAATCTACTATCAATTCCAAAGTTGTCTCCAAAACACTTTCTTTTATAATATTGCTACATGGTTGCTAGGTAATGCCAATGCATTATTAATGTATTACACAGTCTCCCTCTTGCTTATGTATGTGATCTGCTACATACATAGTACAAATGAGGAAATCTTACTCAACTATTTTCCAATCATACATACACATACACATATATTTATCTGTATAACCACATGCGTAATGGCAAGTATAGTATGTGTCCTATGTATGCATGTAAAGAGCACTGAAACATGCATGTTGTATCACTGAGGGAATAAAAGATAACTGGATGGGTCACTAAGGGTCAGGGAACACAATCACAAGGATATATATGCATAGGAAAATATGGGAGGGACATTGGCTATCTAATTTGCTTTGCAGATTTATGCTACAGTGAATGAAAAGTCAGAATTGAATGGGAATCTACAAACTTTGACCTGGACACATCAGCATCACCGTGATATGAATGAATTTAACTCGATATCAATTTCATATCAACGGTGTATCTAAAAACTCTCTCATTTCCTTCTTTAAATTCAAATGACTTACAACTTACACAGGCAATGGGAGAGTTGAAAAAAGCATACACCGTTCCATATGACAAATACTGGGGATGAGCATTACCATCATTTGAAGTGATATTGACTTTTTTGTTTCTTTGTTTTTTTAAATAATAATATTGATGATGATGATTATGATGATGATGATGATGATGATGATAAAAGTATAATGGGCTTCAATCAAAGCTGGGTTCTGGAGCTTTCTTAACATTGATGTACACTGGTTCATTGTACTATCAGTTGATACAAACTTTATCATTAGTAAACAAGCATAAACACACATGAAAGAGCTTACTAAAGTTAACACTTACTCAAGTTATATTAGTATAGTTACAAAGAGTGTTAGTATGTTTAATCCTTTTATTGGTAAAACAAATCATATTTCAGCACAGGAGAATAAATAGCTTACATTTTCCAAGCGTTCCGCTGGTCTGTAAAGAGGGACACAAAAAGGTAAAAGCATTTCAATATTGAGACATAAGAACATGGACACATGCAACTGTAACTATATTATTCAGACTGGGACTGGAAAACTGGAACATTTTTTTCAAATTTCTTGGCAATTTACAGATTTTGTGTATATCGAGCGATTCTGACAACTAGCCATTCTTGTGTTCACTCAATGACCACTAAGCATTTTGTACTTTAAGAGCTTCATACCACACATTTTAACTTCTTCAGTGGAATGTCAGGGAGAGCAAGAAACAAACAAATGCTTGTCAGTTTTAATATTGACATTCTCTTGAAATCTACAGAAGATAAAAAGGTGGACTTCATTTATCCATCGTTACATCATCTCTGCCTCATGTGAACAGGGTTTTTTGGGGATTGGTCGGGGGGGGGGGGGGGGGGGGGGGGGGCTCTGTGGTTTACTTTCTTTTCTTTTCTTTTCTTTTCTATTCTTTCTTTTTCTTTTCTTTTCTTTTCTTTTCTTTTCTTTTCTTTTTTCTTTTCTTCAAGACATGTCAGTATTACAACTGACCCACAACATATTTTACCCTATTCTTCCCTGCCAGGTATCAAAAGGGTTTTTTTATTTGTTTGTTTGTTTGTTTCGTTTTTTTAACTGTCAACAGAACCTGATAAGACATTCTTCCTGAAAACACACACTGTGTGTTTCATTACAAAACACTGTCCTTGATTCAGTGTTTATCTAGGAGAGAGCACAGACCAAAGTCTACAGCACACCGAGGAAGTCAGTGGCTGTCTTGAATCTAAGAAGAGAGACAAAGCCATGATGTTAATGGCAAAGAAGAAAATAGACCGTCAATTACCTCCTCATCGGGCTCTTGATCTGAATCTGATTCCTTTGAGAGGCAAAAAGCAGCAATAGAATAAAGAGAGAGATATTGACAGATAGATACAGCAGAAAGAAAGAGAGTGAGAGAGAAGGAGAGAGACAGTAGGCAAAGCAGTTACCATGGCAATGGCACCAGTCAATGAGGCATGGCATGAAAGGGAGATTCTGAGTGCAAACACAGATACAGTTGGCAGATCAAGGATTTATTTAAACATTTTTCTCCACAAAAATAAAAGCATTCATAGCCAGTAGACCTCTTCTAGTTTCTGGAGCTACATGGATATCCTAAACAATGAGTTCATGATATCCAAGCAGCTAGTTCATGATTTACACACACAGGTGATATATTGTTTCACTTTAAGAGATTTTCAAGTATATTTGTGTGTGGGAATTTAGCCAATACACTTCACTAATCCCTTGATTTACCAACTGGACCTAGAACAGTTATATTATATTTAAATCTCTAAAAGCATGAAATTTATGGGTTACACAGAGAAGGTTACAATCAAACCATGCAAATCATTTGTGTTGGATAACAAGTGTATTATGGTATCAAAATGCATGAAAATGCATCGACACCAGAAAATTCATGCATGTAAAAAAAAAAACCAGATATTAGTTATAGAAATGATTGCATTTGGTAAGCCAATAAAAAATTTAAAGGAAAAAAAAAGCTTTAGAGAGGCTGTGCTGTCCTGAATTCCCTACTGAGGTGCATAATGTATTAAGGTCAAGTGAGGTTACCTTTGAGTAAACAGGCAGAGTAATGTTCAGATTGCATATAGCATTCTGGGCAAGGCTTCTGTAGGACCTTGGTTCCTTCATGAAGGACAATCGACCACAAGGCTCCTGCGTGTTGTCTCTTATCTGTACCAAATAACATAAACTTCAGTGATGCTCTCGTAGCATTACATTATGTTGTAATATATTCAGATACATTATACATAACTTAGCTCCAACAAAAACATGATAGATAGCTAAGCTTCTTCCCTGTATCGTTGTACCATTATATTAGGCTCTGATACACATCAGTTTCATCGGCAAAGAGAGAGAACGGGGAAAAAATGTTCTTACTTTTATGAAGAGGGCAAGTCTGTTTTCTTTGAAAGCGTAGAAGCTGAAGAGATGATGCTGTCCACTCTTTGTCAGGGGCACCAGATTCCCAAAGCAGTCTGCATAGATGGGCTTTCCTTCCAGTACCTGCGTGGGATGAACCTAGGTTTAAACTCCTAATTCAACAAGATGTTTTGGCCTGTCAATCCATCTCCTCATTGAAATTTAAAAACTGTTGCTGGGCCACAGCCACCACCAGGTGGCATCTGAAAACTCAAAGCACTAGGTGTACATAGAGAGTAAATGTAGGAAGCATCAGTGACATTAAAGACTCCTGTGAGCATATTGAGTTTCTTAAGGCATAACTGATAATTAGAAGGTTTTATTCCACTGCAGGAAAACCATTAACACTATATGTCCTTTTACCTTTAAAGCAAAGGGAATGTTCACAAAACAAGCACGATTACTGTGAACTACAAAGTGCTGGATCACAGACAGAACTGACAGTACTGAAGTAACAGAATCCGTCTTTTATTTACACACAATCTTTCATTGTTACTGTTTCCTTCAGATGAGGCAGATACCGGACCGCTACCCCGCGAACTCTCTCTGTTACTCACCTCCACGTCTCGGCTGCGAGCCACCTCTGTGAAGTTCTCCTGCTGTTCCAAGGTTTTATCGATCTTATCATCCGTCATACAGAAGCACCGCAGTCGTGCCTCAATGGGGTCGTGCGTTTTGGCGAAGATGACAAATTTGGCCATATACGGTACGCAGATGATCTCACGATACACCTGAGTGGCAAAGTTGACAGACTCCTGGACCTGCCGACAATCTATCAGCCAGAATCTAAAATGGAGAAATAGGAGATTTCTTTTTTCAGTTTCCCAACCAGAACTGAATGTAAACCTTAGGCGTTTTCCCCCCTTAAAAGCAAACAATTTAGACAATAAAATTTTAGAAAGTCATATTCAGGAGCAAAACTGCTAAGTTTACCTAGCTGATACATTTGTTGTAAAGGACACGCAGTCGTTTATAAAGGTAAGTGGTGTTGTTCCAGTGATGTCTTCCCATTGTGCTGGAGTGGTACCACCTAGAAAACAAAAAGGTGAGTGTGGTGTCAAGTCAAGTTAGCAGAACTGTAAGCTTGTGTATGTGAGAATCTCTGCATGTGTGTGTGTGTGTGTGTGCGCGCGTGTGTGTGTGTGTGTGTGTGTGTGTGTGTGTGCGTGTCTGTGTGTTTCTGTGTCACCAGTGATGCTGCACAGCAGTCGTAGCGTCGGTGTGTCTCCACCAAAGCCGTTGAGCACAGGGTCAGTAGAACTCTTGGGGACAGGGATCGTCATGGTGATGGGTTTGTGGAACTTTCTCCTGCGTGGCTCCAACGTGACTATAGGACTGAACATCGCCTTATTTCCTAAGATCTTCCTCACCACGTCTAGGGTCACAGGTTGGGCCTGACACATGAATCACACACGAAGTAAGCATGGATATGTGTCCACGACTAATATTTATAAACTTCATACATTCAGTGAGTGCTCATCATTCAGTCATCAAATATTAATATTTAAACATTGTAACAAATACTGAAAACCTCTTGTTGGGAAGTCTGTATCAAAACCTAGCTGTTGTGGATTGAGACAAAAGCCTATTGCTTCATATCTGTGTTTATGTGTACCTGAAGGCCAACCCGAATGCGTTTGGTGAGAGCACCCTCAGGGAAGACCGCCTGGACTTGTGGGACCACTGTGCTGCTTAGGATACCTCCCTCTGGACCAATCAGGTTACTGTCCTGCTTGATACGAGACACTACCGCAAAATACTGTGGGAAGTCCCTGGTGATGATGCGACAGATGCGTTTTCTCTCCAGTTCTTCAGGAGTGTCCAGCTCTGAGTACAAAGAGATAAACACTGGTTAGTGAGTAGACAAATCATGATATTCTTCCCCCATAATTTACAATATGCAATATTTAGCAATCAGACTTGGAGTAATTTGGACTTGATCTATCTGGTGCCTTTACTGTATTCTCTATACAGATGTGGGTAATGTGATGATTAAGTAGTTTTAATGCTGATGTTTGGGGCTGACCCTCGTCCATGCCGTTGAGGATCTGGTTCAGTTCCTCCTCTGTGTATTCGCAGTGGTGCTCCTTCCAGCTCTCTCCTGTCTCACTACGCAAGATCACCAGCTCCCTCTCCTTCCCTCGCAGAGCAGCAAAGTGTGGTATCTCCACAATGACTGGTCTGGGAGCCAGGACAACAGCAAGGTTAATGACTGCTCGATAAAGCAAAGTTCATAACCTTTGTGTGTGTGCGTGCGTGCGCGTATGTGTGCGTGTGTGTGTGAGTCTACATGCCTGCATGTGTGGGTTTGAGTGTGTGTGTGTGTGTGTGTGTGTGAGTGATGAACAGGACATTGAGTCACTTTTTGAGATAGCCACTAAAAATGAGACATGGCACCAGCATGGCATTTCCACAGGACCTTCACCTGGCACATAGAAATGTCTATGGAAACTCATGCTCAACTAAACTAAAACCACCAAGAATTCAAAATCAACTAAAACATAAATAAACAAACACATAAATAAATGATTTGAACACAGAGCTGACAACACACAACTGACCACAAAAAAACTACAAGTAACCAGGACAGGATAAAAAAGGGGATACATTACTATGGGTACTGTTTACGACATGTCATAAACATGTCATAATGTGCAATGACTTGTCAAAACCTGTTTCAACATGATGACATTATGGTGCATGTACTGGCATGACATAACCTTGAGTGTTATGAACAAGTTAGTGTTGTGACAGCAAAGAGTAACACAAGTTATTTATCATAACATTCTCAAGGTTAATGGATTTAGAGATTGATGGTGATTTCACAGATTTTATAGGTTGTTGTTGTTATTGTTGTTGTTTTTACAGGCTTTGACACACATCATCACACTGGTAAAATGTACTAAGCCACAGGTGTGCATACAAATCCAACCACTGCTGTAGTCAAGACAAAACACAAACTGAGTCACAGTCAAGTGTGGGGCGGTGGGGGGGTGGGGGGTTTGAGGGTAACAGAGAGGCAGAAAAAAACAGGGGTGTGGGATCAGCATCCATGGATTGTTTCATATGTGTCTCTCCTACCCCAAGAACTTCGTCCCCGGAGGCCCCAGCTGCAGGATACGGCTAACCAAGCTCTCCCCCTCATTCAGAGGGGGCGGGGCAGTGGGGAGGTGTAGTTTACTGTAAGATCATCCATTAGCAGCAGTGGAGAAAGGAGGAGAATATAGATAGATGACACGCTGGTTTGCGAGCGAAGTGCTCTCGTCTCTGACACCTATTCCGAAATGTTTGGCTTCATTTGCTAAATTACCATGAAGGAACTATGGCGCACTCATTTTCAGACCATCACCTGGGGGTTCTACCCTTAGCATTAAAGACAGAAAAAATCCTGTGTGGCTGTGTTCATGACACCCAAATATGTTCTTAATGATCTGATATTCAGTAGTTCACAAGAAAATGATAATACATAGAACATGTGTGATTGATCTCCTTCGGACAGGTATCCAGACACCAACATCTCAGGTCTAAGCACGCAGTGCATTCTGCTTGTGCTGAAATTTTAAACAGTCCATAAAAACTATATGTGTGTTTTCTTGTTTGCCACATCATGTGAAACATTTTCACTCTTCAGTTGATCTGTTGAGTGAGTTCTACTAAATATTCATTACTGAAGACGATTGAACAAGGCCTTAGATGACCCAGTACATATCAAATCAACCATGGATCATTCTCAGCAGGACATTTTAATTGGTTAATCAAGGGGTTTTTTTTGGTTGTTGTTTGTTTCTTTTTTGGGGAGGGGCTTTTTTAAATGCGAGCCATGAAGCGAACCAAGGAAAAACAAAACAAAACAAACAAACAAAACAAAACGGCATCAAATGTTAATAGCATCGGTGTCTTGTTACAATGTAGGGTAAAGCAATAGCAGCTGAGTTATATTTAGAACAGGGGTTAATGAAAGGATGCCTCTGCAGAATTTTCACACGAGCAAGCTGTGCAAATATTACATTTGACAGCACAACAAAATAAGCATCATATCACTTACAGAATGGCAGTTTTAACTCCAGGGGCTCAAAGCAATGGACTACTTAAGTTGTACAGATGACTAAATGACTCAAACATTTCAATCTCAAAGATATAAACATATTTCAAAATGCGTTTTGACAGTTACCTGATATTAACAAAGCAGAGCACACAGAGATCTGTGTTTAACTTGGATGAGACATATTAGGGACATAATCTACCATCCTCTATGTATCATTTAATTTCTCTCTCTTACTCTCTCCCTCTCTCTTTCTCTCCCTCTCTCTCTCTCTCTCCCTTCGCTTTATCTCTTTCACTTCTTGGTTCAATCCAAAAGATAAAATCAGACTAGTTTCTTACCCCAGGAACTGGGCTCCAGACGGCCCGACCTCGATGACCCGGCTGGCCAGTCCATCTCCCTCCACCATGGGGGGCATGGTGGCGAGGCGATGGCGTTTGACCAGGCGACAGGTCACCCTGGTGGGGGCGCTGCACTTGCGTGGTGGGATGATGATGCGCAGGCCATTGTGACGACAGCCTCGCATGGCCCCGCCTCTTGCGTCCACCATGAAGCTAACCAGGAAGCTGCAAAAAAAAAAAAATTGGCAAAGGTGACAAAAAAAAATGTTACTAAACAACTCATCGCTGAAAAGTTCCAGACTGGATCACAGAGAGTTAGCGATTCATTAAAAGTACTGAAATTCAATTAATTAATGGCTATGCAGTAAAATATTTAATTCAGATGACAAGGGACCTTTATTGCGAGAGATTTTATTAATTCCTTAAAAACACTCTCATGCTAATATATTACGTAACAATGTTGTGAATGACAGAGGAGTGGATAAGGTGAGAGAATCCTGAGGGGCACAACATGCATCACTGACAAATGAATAAACAAAACACAACATACATTTTACTACACCTGGATGTCAACATGTTATGGCAAAAGCAAACACAACGGTTTTGTGAAAACACTCTGACATACACGTTGATATATCGGGGGAAGCATAGAACAGTGAAATGTTAAGTGGATTTCCAAAATGCAAAATCTTACACTGTACATCAACACCACAGTCGAAGCTTGGCACGGTACAAGCATAAAGACATGAGATATATGGCTGGCAAAACCCACAGGTGCATCTGCATCCACTGTGAAATACCTTGGTGAATTTCTCTGTCAGTGAAGGTGATACATTGATGTGCACAGGCAGACAAAACTGTCATGTGGTTTTCTGTCATAAAGCCAACATGAACACAGCCGTAAAAGTTTTCAAAAAGGGTTTAAACTCTACATTGGTGACGACAGCTCTGTACAGCTGTAAGAGATGTAAGCGTTATGACAAAGGCAGCTATATCTGAGGTGCCAGAAATGACCAATGAGATCCCTTCGCACGACTGTATGTTATGACATCAGCCATTATGCTCAGAATAGCAAAGACAAGATGTAAAACACAGGCAGTAACTTTGTTAGTCTCAATCTCTTATGCAAGTTGTTTCCAAGTTGGTTTTGTTTTGTTTTTTTGTTTGTTTTTTCATGAAATGACAATTACATCCATGAACTTAACCTGAAACACCTGAGGGCAAATCTGGGAGGTAACAACACTCAGTAACTAACAGATGTGGCTGTGAAAAACAAGGGTCTACAACAGTCCATCTACAAACCAAATAAAGGAAAACAACACCATCAAGGAAAGTTCAACTTTGTCTCTAGACTAGTGGGGAGGATTACCTGAATAAAAAAGAACTAAAATGCTAGCAGTCAATCTATGGCACTATCTATCTTTTTTCAGTAAATAACTGTATTAATGAGGTGCTACCTCCCAGAGAGAGCCCAGAGACGAATCAGGAGAGCAGGTCAGAGACAGAGACAGAGACAGAGACAGACAGAGACAGACAGAGACAGACAGAGACAGAGACGGAGACAGAGACAGGGGCTCTCTGAACAGACGGTGCACACTGAAAGAAGAGGAAGAACAGTAAAGGCAAAGTGCACTGAGTCACCTGCTATTGTCATGATCATGGCACGGAGAGCAGCGGCTGGGAACAAAACAGAGACCCCGTAAGAAACAGAGAGAGAGAGAGAGAGAGAGAGAGTGAGAACGAGAAAAAGAGAGAGAGAAAGAGAAAGAGAAAAAGAGAGAGAGAAAGAGAGAGAGAAAGAGAGAGAGAGAGAGAGAGTGAGAACGAGAAAAAGAGAGAGAGAAAGAGAGAGAGAGTCTGTGGAAGAGGAGTACTAAAAGCAGGAAAATGAAGCGAACAACTCATGATTGAAGAGCTCCGCAGTGAAGTTGAGCTTTCCTAAACACAAAGACTGATTCTTCATCTGTAACGGACTAAAATCTGAGCGCGTCTCCCGGGACAGGGTTTATGATAAGACGATTCATCGCAGAATGTACTCACAGCTGCGTTCCAACTGCAAGGTCAAAAACCTCATGTCTGTGAGAACCTTGCTTGAGCACTAGGCCAATTGGCTGGAATGTTGACCTGATAAAATATTATTGAATAAGCTACAGGGAACAGTCAGCCCTAAATCTCTGGTGTATTAAACCCTATTTTGGTGCTACTGTTCTTTTTCAGTGGTAAGCAGCAATACTGGCTTGATGGCCATGACAGTAATTACAGTCTGTGTGTCAAAATGATTGATATTTCCAGACCAATGACATAAATCAATTCTCTCTGCACTCTGGACAGAATTACAAAAAACTGGGATTTTTGCATTCAGTACTGGGAACCCTCTAACACAAAACTTGTTAAAATTTTATAGAGAACATGTAAGATGTCTTTAAAGAAAAAAAAACATGCCATCGCATGTACAAACAGTTACATAATTGTCAGGAGCTCCATTAAGCATTTTAAAAAACCCTTTGTCTGTGTGAGTGGATTGTAAGTGGTCTAAACCCGGGTGCACCGCATGACGAAGAGAATTATGTTTGATTCACAGAGAGAAAAAACGTTCAGAGTTGTTGAGGAACCCCTTTAAACTGGTAAGATACCATAGACTTATAAGACGTACCCAGAGTGAATGGGACTAGAGGATAATGCCACGTTGTCCAGGTGTTCTGTGCCCCAGCTTAGACGATATGAGTCTTTGGCACTTTCCCTGGCCAGAGACGATACCTACGACGAGACAAAGGCCTTTCTGTTAGCAACAGCAGTCAACAATGTCACAAACACAGCACTGTGCTGAAACAGCTCTCAAGACCGCGCGAGCGGCAAACAATCAACTTGCAAAACGCGGTAAAAGCGCCACCGGCTATGAATGAAGTCCTGTGATCATTTTTTCAAAAAAGTAACAAACGTATGTGAAGTAACAGCTAGCGTGACAGTTGCTCTTCGACGATTCACTGTGTCAGCTTAAGGTGTGATATCATCAGCACCTCATTTTATGATCTGGAAAACTATATGACCAGGGAAAAAATACAAGCCAGTAACAGATATAAGCGATCACTGGAACATTCAGACAATGCCATTACATTACAACTGAATTTAGTACCACAATTTTGCTATTATGACACATAGATGAAGGCCTAAACTTCACCTGTTGACTGTGGAGCATGTCCTCCATCATCCCGTCATGCTTTGGAGAGTAGTAACCATGGTGACTGGGCGTGTAGGACCTGTCCGAACTGAAGCACAGAAGACTGGCAAATCAGACAATGGACTTGGTAACCCCTAGCAACATCACATTATGGTTCAACACATTTCATCGCTGGAAAAAAAATGCTTGGACTCATTCTGCAAATGCCGGCCAGTCTGAACTCTTGTGGAATTTTAAAAGAAGGCAGTTATGTGGGATTTAGCTGGACTAGGTTATTGTTCTATTAAGACCTTGGCAGTTTGTCTCCAACATACCTCTGCAAGCGACTATGTAAGCATTGACGGAAAAAGAGAAGGGAGAGGTTAGTGGAAAATGGAAGCAGATGTCTCATACCAAAAGAAATAATTTAGACAGCTCTAATTCCTATAGTTACTTTACATTCTAACAGAAAGTGGTCTAATGGACCTTGTCAAGTACCACGCAAGATTTTTTTCTAATTGAAGTTAATGTGACTTGTCATGTTTACAGACATACATCTACATAAGAATAACTTACAAGTCCATACATGTCGTAATAGAGTATTAAAGCATATGTTTGCTGATTTACAGTGAATGGAAAAGTTGATCTACAACGAAAAGTGATATACAAGGCAACTTAAACACCTGCATTTCCATATTTTTATTGATAGATTGCTCACAGTAATCTATCTGTCGGTATTGTAAACTGTCTACCTCTCAGATCGTCCGCCCTCCAAACTAAAGCGCAGGTAGTTCATGCCGTCCAGGTACTGTCCAGGGAGCGAGTCATCTCCCAGTTCCCTCAGGTCCTCTGCTCTCAGGTATTCTCCTCCATCACCTGTCATCGTATCGTCACCTTGATAATGGAGAGATGAGGGCATATGTGATATTATCTGGAGGACGACAGCGAAGGCCAGGTTCACGTCAATCGTGCTGCTCTGTTCGTAACTGGATAAACAAGGTGAGGGACCTTGTCCACATGGGAACTGAATGAGGGTAAGCTGTCCTCAAAGACCCTTGAGGTGTCTGATTTTGTGATGAATCAAAGCCTGACTGACGTGAGCGTGACCACAGTTTATCAAAATATAACAATTTGATGTATATGCAGAGGTGCTGCATAACACACAATAATACACACACACACACACACACACGCATGCATGCATACACCCACCCACACGCACACATACACACACACACACACACACACACATCTCCAAGGGGAATACTCACTCTCAAGCTGGAATGAACTCAGAGCATTAGCACACACGACTGCTCACTATTTTTTTTTTAAGACATGATCACATGCTGATTTTCCCACTCACACACAATCTCACCTCTCTCTCCCTCCCTCACTCTCAGCCACACACACACTTTCTCTCTCTCTCTCTCTCTCTCTCTCTCTCTCTCTCTCTCTCTTTCTCACACCATCCTCAACCTCAAGCCTTGACATGAAACCAAAGCTCTTGTTCTGATAAAAGCGTCTACAGTGGAAGTCAACCACAGTGCCCTACACTGATTACGGCTGCAGCCACTGAACGGAGGAATGTCATAGAGGACACTACTGCGGCTGTTGCCACGGCTGAACAACAGGGGGCAGCAATATCTACGATGGACAGAGAAGCAAGGAGGAGGGGTTGGGTGGGGTTTCAGACATACTGTAGTGAGATAGTGAAGTTCTGTTGTCAGTAGCATACTGGCTGCCTATGGAAGAGGAAAATGGACATAGACCAAAACAATACTATAAGGAACACAGAGAATAGTAAATAAAGGCTAAATTCCTTTTGTATGGTCTAATGGGATATTTCAGAACAAACATTGTTCCTCAGCATACCACACATACTCTGAGTCTCAATATTGGATGGAATTCTGTGGAAATTGACATGATGTCCTCACATAAAATCTCATGTGACTACAACCCAGAGTTTAAGTTACTAACTATACTGATCTAAAAATAAATGAGACAAAACAACAAACCCAACCATATACAAGCACCAACACAAAGACACACAGGGACAGAGTCTCACTATTTAAACATGGTAAAACAGACACTAATAAACCACAGTTAAAAACATAGGGCAAACTCTGGTTGGCTCCAAACACGTAATTAAAACAAACATCTCCTTTTCTAAAAAAAAAAAAAAACATGAGAACATGACGCCTCAGGGTCTAAACAATGACCTAAGTGCAAAAATACGTTTTCATAAGACCAAACTGATATGCATCTAAAACAGACGAACAAACAAACAAAAAAAAACTCAAAAGAGTGTGTTCTTTCCTCTGCGTCCAGAGCTAAATCCCTCACTGTCTCTGAAAATGAATCTTACATCCTCTTTCATGTGACAGTACTGACTAAATTCCTTCCAGGCCCTCCCAGAGTAAAGGGATGAGCCGGGGCACTTTTTGTCTGCTTTTTCTTTTGCTTTTTCTTTTGG
>NC_044501.1:30610489-30652989 GCF_902362185.1 Chanos chanos | reverse complement strand
AGTGCAAGCAGGAAAGCTGTCTGGTTCCTTATTAAAGAAAAAGAAAAAGAAATGAATTACGGTTTCTTTTTTTTTTAATAAGACTTGTTATCTTTAATAAATCTATGCTTACCGGTACTGTTGCAGTCAACATAGCCTCAATATGAAAATATCAATACACTTTTAAAAACATGCCCACTGTTGAACAGAGCACTATTCGATAATAATCCCAAAACTGATATGATTTTTTTTCTTTAATCTTACCAAAACGAATTATGGAAATCTACAAAACAGTAACTTGTCACGGTACAGGTCACACATCAGGATCAAACTGATAATCCAAACATGCAAGTGAATATATTAAACATCTCCTCTGTGTGTTTGTGAGGTCAGTCAGGTCGTGTGTGAGTCAACACTCGGGCTTACCTTCCCAGCGGAGTCAGGAGGAGCCCGTCGCTGTAGGAGGAGTTTTGCCACATCCAGGCTTCCGTACTTTGATGCCACATGCAATGGAGTGAATCCCTTCTGCAGAGGAAAAAAAAAAGATGTATACTTACTTGGTGGAGGAGAAAAGAGAGAAGATGTTCTGTCGTTAAAGAATGTGATGGGTCATTGAGCAGATATCTGTAAATATCGCTACATCTGTGCATGACGAATTAAAGCACATTGGTTGGATGATATATGCTGATGTGTAAGTCATTTTAGAGAAATCAACAAGGACATGTACAGTATTATTCTATCATTATTATTTTAATTATACCTTTAAGTATGTTTAAATATAATGTGCCCTGAAACAGTGTACTTGAATCCCAAATAAAATTGCATGTCACCCTTTCATGTTTTAAAGCTCCCAAAGTATTTCAATCATAAATTACTGTTTAAAACACTAATAGTCCACAAATAGTCTGAAAAAAATATAATGCTCCTTAATTACTTAAAAAAAAATCCATCCAAAACCTACTCCCAGTACAGCTTGCATTGTTATGGTATGTAGAGACTTGCAGACAGCAGAGGGAGCTACTGAGTATCTCTGTCACTAAGACAGGCATGTCTCCCTGCTGTGTCACATGACCAGCAGGTTTCTGGCACAGTCATGGAGGATGGAAAATAGCTCAACAATTCTGCTTGGCCACTGTTAATATCTCATAATAAAACAATGGACTTGTACTCATCCAGTAATAAATAGCGATTCATCTATAAAACATAAATACAAAGGTGATCATTTTTTCCTCTCAAAATAGTATCTCTAACTGGTAATATAATTCAAATACTTATTTCTTGGCTAGTCATATTTATCAGAATTTCTTCAAAAAGACATAACTGTTCTACTTGGTTACAAACCAGTGTTTCTTATGACATGTGCATTTTTAAAGAGAAGTAATGGGATACATTCTCCCTGGAGACAGTGGGGAACTTCCCTATCATAAACAGTTGTATATGGTAATTAAAAGCCTGGGGGAATAACTTGGTTCAAGAGCCTTAGCATAAAAGCAGTGTTAATACTTAAGAGGATACAAAGTGTTCTTCAAATCCACATTATGTACTTGCAGACTGCAATGAACACAGCATACAAATTAAGTGTGTATATGTTTCACTGAACATTTTCTCATTAAAATCAGTTATTTCCATGACACACCGATAGGACAAAACCGTATGCTATTTGTTTATCTGATATCTCACTGTCTCTGTATTCCGCCCAAATCATCAATAAATAAAGACACCTTCTTTAACCAATCCGCTGTGAAAATACTCCTGTAGATAAATAAAACTGATAATATTACTAAATATAAGTAAATAACATAACTGATGTTTGTGACAACTGACCTTAGTTGCGAGCGAGTGAGAGGCTCCAGCCTCCAGCAGGACGGAGGCCACGTCCACCTGGCCCTCGCGGGCGGAGATGTGCAGAGGGGTGTAGCCGCTGGAGGTAGCGGCGTCCGGGTGGGCCATATGCTGCAGCAGAAGCTGAACAATCTCCGTCTTCCCCAGACGAGAGGCGATGTGGAGCGGGGTCTGCTCCTCCTGAACATCAGACACAATGAGAGTGACAGTGAACAGAAAAATCCACTGGCTACTGAAATGATAACAACATCATATCAAGAAACTCATTGAATTTAAGATTAGAAAACCAGCGGCTAAATTTAAATATTTACGGGTAAATTAATAACACCCGCTTGCATCTACAAAATAAGCAGGTATTATCATGATACTTCCCGCTATCATTTCAATATCATTTTAATAATGCCCAGTTTCATAATGCTGGTTCAATAGAGCTATTCAGTATCATGAAACAGATGAAATATCGTGACACTTGATATCGCATTAAGGAATATTGAATTAAGGAATCGATATCAGACTCTTCAGTAAAATGATTCTGGATCGGTGAAAGAACAAGACCAGATAATATTTGGTCTGAAGTGGTTGTAGGGTTTGTCTTGCGAGTTATGGTTTTTTTTTTTTAAGTGAAGTAATACATATGGGTGTATTGTCTGTCTCACCCTGGCCTTTGCGTCCACCATAGCTCCGTTCCTCAGAAGACAGCGCACCACCTCCACCTGTCCAGCACGGGCAGCCATGTGCAGAGCTGTCTCTCCACGCTGTGGACATTAAACAGGCCACTTCAACATACGCACACACCCAGGTGTTTTTTTACGCAATATTATACACAAACATATCTGTGGTTTTGTGTTTCCTCTGGTTCTGTGCCTTTGTGAGGGTAACGATAAAATTAAAAAAAAAAAAAAAAGATTTTGAAATTTCACTGACAATCATTTTTTTTCCCATGTGGGGACAAGCAAAATGTCCCTGCTGGTCAAACTGTCCCTGCCAGTGTGCCAGTGTGGTCAGTAAATATGAATATACAGAATAAACAGCTGGTCCACACAATGCCACAAGAACCTGAATCAAACTCACACATACTCACACACACATACACATACACACACACACACACACACACATGCACACACACAACGAGTGTTACAGCAGTGCAATACTCACGATGTTGCTGACATCAGGGGATGCTCCATTCTGTAACAGGAGGAGGACAATGTTGAGATGGCCCATGAAGGCTGCCACGTGGATTGGTGTCAGGCCAGACTACAGAGAAATAGAGAGGAACAGAGAAAAAGAGAGAGAAAGAAACAGAAAGGGGAAGAGAGAGAATGATTATCATTTTCCTTCAATCTATCCTTTAATTTTTCCATTACTCACTGTATATGTGTGTGTGAGTGTGTGTGTGTGTGTGTGTGTGTGTGTATGTGTGTGTGTGTGTCTAAGTGTACCTCAGTAATAGCCTGGATTGAGGCTCCATACTTGACCAGTAGCTCCATAACTTTCACCCTGTTCTTCTTACAGGCTATATGTAGAGGAGTGAAGCCATTCTGATAGAGAGACACACACAAAAGATATATGATACACACAATACGCTTCTGGGGAATAATAGGGGCAAAAATCACAGCGTATTATACTGTAAGTTAGTTATACTGTATACTGTAAGTTAGACCATTTATTAGGAAGAAAAAGAGAGCGATGATGGAGGGATCAGGTGATGATGGAGGGATTAGATGATAACGAAGGGATTAAACGATAACAGAAGGGGTAGTTGTACCAGTGCACGGGCGTTGGGGTTGGCCCTCTTGTCCAGGAGTAGCTTGGTCACTCTGTAATGGCCACAGTGAGCGGCCACATGGAGGGCGGTCAAATAGTCCAGTGTTACGTCATCCACAGGGGCCTTGTGTTGCAGTAAGTGTTTGACACACTCAACATGGTCGCCTTGAGCAGCCATGTGTAAAGGGGATAGCCCATTCTGTGGAAAGAGAGGAGTCTGATTATACAGTGTTGTGTCGTGTGTGTGTGTGTGTGTGTGTGTGTGTGTGTGCATGTGTGTGTGTGTGCATGTATGTTTTTGCGTGTGTCTGTGTGTGTGTGTACCTTGGTTCTGGCCAACATGGGAGCTCCTCTCTCTAGTAAGAGTTCAACTGCCGTGTCGTGTCCACTCCTCGCTGCACAGTGAAGGGGGGTCAGGCCATCCTGCCAAAATCACACAGAGGACAAAGTCAAAACACACACACACACATAATCAGCTCCCGCCCATTTCAAAGTCGTGTTAGCACCTTGGTCTGGTGACCCCGTGGGATTTGAGAAACCGACACGAAACACGTCAAGCGCCACAGAAGGACACACGCTCACAAAATAACTACAATGACCTTGTCTCCTCATGTCCTCTGCTCACAAGTCCCTTTCCTCACACAAACTGCCCACGGGCATATAAAAATAACCCAGGAATCAGCTTGTGTAACATACTGGAGAGAAAACTGCTATGACCTGCTGTTTTCAGTGAGCAAGCCTGTAGAGTCGGTATTGTGGTGAAGTCTCACCAGTGACTACACACACAGTGTGTATTTTGTTTTTCCAGTGAGTCTTTGCCAGTCAGGACAGATGTTAAATGATTGGTTTGCTTCAGACTGGCTCTCTGAGCTGTATAACTGTGAGAATAAAAGTCTCAGAGTACTTCTGTGAGACAGGAGTACCATCTTCTGTCTGCATTGCAGTAGGCACTTTAGTGCTCCTGATACAAATACTTGGCATTGTGTGTGTGTGTGTGTGTGTGTGTGTGTGTTTATGTGTGTGCGTGCGTGTGTGTGTGTGTGAGCATGTGTGTATATGTACTTGCGTGTACACAAAGCTTATTATTATAATACTCTTATTATAATACATGTGATTAAGAGTAGTGGGCTAACGCTTTGTTCTGTGAGATTTATTCTAACAGGTTCTCCAGTGGCTTTCTCATTGTTTGAACCCTTATACTCAGTGCTGTCATAATGCTTCTCACTCATCTGAATCTAATGAATTTGTAATGAATCTAACTGTAAATGGATCGAGGATCAGACAGATGGATATAGAAACGTGAAATAGAGATAAACACCAGTTACATGGTGAGCTTTTGAACTGTACATCAATAATGGTTAATAATGGTTATCCCTCACACACACACATACACATACACACACACACACACACATACACACACACACACACACACACACACACACACACACACACACACACACACACACACAAACTGACACACTTAATTCACACTCATCCCTTTTGATGTCAAAAAACTGATATACTAAAACACCTCCTCCCACACACACTCCTCTCTCTCTCTCTCTCTCTCTCTCTCTCTCTCTCTCTCTCTCTGCAGTGCGATGCGTCAGAGACTCAGCTCTAGACTGTGTGTCTGGAGGATGGCTGGTACATTAGGTTAGAGAGTCAGCAGGAGACTGCAGTACAGTGCAATGCCAGCTGGGATACCACTGTGACTAAGACATCAGAAAAGGGGATACAGGCGGATGTACACTACTTAGCGTGGGCACATGTAGTAACACAAAGGGTGGTCCGCCATATCGCATCCACGGTTTTATAACTAACCAAAATAATTCAACTACCGGCACATTTTAGGTAATGGGAACGGCTGGGCCAATAAAATCATTTATAGAGAAAGGGGATATTGAAATGATGTTCAATACTGTAATTGTTTTTAATCATGTAGAATTCTTGTGTGCTACTTAATTTCAATAGGAAATGTCATCATTGCTAAAGCTTCAAGTTGACAAGAGCCAAATATTGAGATATCACAGTAACTCATGTGAAATGTTTGAGTCAGATTTATATAAATTGTGTAAAAGCGGAGTGGAATATGGTAATGTTGTGGTAACATAGCCAGACAGTGCTACTACGCCTTTAATGAGGTGGTGTATGAAGTGATGTGGGGAAAGTGTTGTGCTAACTCACCCGTGTTTTGGCGTCAATCTGTGCCCCTCTATCCAGCAGCAGACGAACCATATTAGTATTGCCCCGTTTGGATGCCACATGCAGTGGAGTAATTCCATTCTATATCAGTAACACAGAGAAAAACACACCAAAAACCATATCAGAGTCTGACCGTAGTAAGAATGCCGATGGCCAGTATTTAACTATGGGCAAATCATTCAAAACAATGCACAGAAAAACACAAAAAATAAAACTGTGTGTGTGTGCGTGTGTGTGTGTGTGTGTGTGCGTGTGCGTGTGTGGACACACTCGTACCCTGGCAGTGAAATCCACGGCAGCCCCTCTGTTCAGCAGCAGTGTTGCAACATTCACATTCCCATAATGGGCAGCAATGTGCAGGGGTGTGAATCCACTCTACAACACAGGAGCAAAAGAGACGCAACAAAGGAGAAAACATGAGAGACCATCCTTTACCCACACCCTAAAAACCATGCTCCAGCATAGAGTTGACTCTATATGCTAAGTGCTGATCTAGGAATAGTTTACTGAGACCCCAAATTAATAAACATTACATTAAGTTCAAGGGCCAAACTGATCCTAGAGCTGCACTTCTTGGCAAAGTTTTACCAGCTTGTGAAAAATGCCACCCTGACCGCATCTTGACTCTAGATTACCCAGCATGCAGCAATCACATGAAGCATCTCAGGTGAGAAAACAATATTTAAAAAAAAAAAAAAGAATAAAAAGAGAGTAGGAATCAAAAAAATTCCTTGGACATAGAAGAAGGACAACATAAAAATACGACCTTTTATTCAACCTCACAAACCCCCAACACAGAACTCACCAATACATACACATACACACTCACATACACACTCAGAGAGAAAGGTAACAGTCATGCAAAAAAAAAAGAAAAAAAAAGTCCGTAGACTAGAAAACGAATAATTCAACAAAAAAAGAAGAAGGACATATTAAGATAAGAACAAATAAAAATGAAAGAACTGAGGAACATACAGGCTCAGATTTTCTTAAAATACAGGGCAGAAGAGAAACCAAAAAAACTTAAATGATCAAAAAAGATTATTTCTCATAAAATAAAAAAAGAAAATGAATAAGTGCACTATTTGACTGTATGTTATATCAGTAACCAAATCACATTAGGGTTATGATAAAGTAGAGATTTTAGAGCAGTTTTAATATGTGAAATTCTTGCCTTACCTTTCCATTCTGTTAGTCACGGTCCGATTCAATGTGAAAACATTATTTACAAAAGTGTGAAGGATATATTGACTATGTGATATACATTCAAAGCAGGAAATGGTGCAAAAAAACCAAAACACTTTTGTGCAACATGCTCTATAGTGCATTAACTGGAAAGAATCGATTTAACGAAGCCAAACATTACCATAGATTTAAGATCTTTTGATGTTGATAACTACAAGGCATGCAATATTAAATAAATAAAAAAAACTGGACAGCTAAATTTTCAAAGCATTCATGTAATCAGATACAATTTGCATACTAGATAAGCAAACTTGATCTTATCTTACGTATTCATTCATTATTTCATGCAGAAATGGCAGAAAATGCGGATGTATATTTTAACTTTTTAACTGTGCTTAAACTTAGAAAAATAAGCTTCCACTAAATATCACATCATTTTCATTACACTACAGTTACATAATCCCTGCAAACTGACATATCTAATAAGCAGTTTCTCTGGGTACTGGGCAACATTGAATAAATTAGTAACAAGTAAGAGATGCATGCATGCCATGTAGAGATTATAGTCAGAAGTATGTACGATACATTAGGTTTTGGACCTACAAGCGATATAGTTCAATCTTATCGGTCTGAATGATTTGCTTGTTGTACACTGGTTTATATTCACGTGCATCTCAATATGAGTGGCATTCAGCAAGACCTTTTGTAACTGCTGTTAAATGTTATGAGACATTAGGTTTATAATGATTACATGGAGAATTCACAACTGTAAAATAAAACAAAATGGATACATTAATGGCAATTTCCATTCTGCGGTTAATCTATTTGGGATTTCATGATTCCCTTATCTATTTGTTACAAATTACATCCTGAAATCTGATATCAAGACGTCAGGGCTTGAACAATTTCCGATCCAATGATGGAAACTCTGAAAACACTTGTCACTGTGATTTGCAAACTCACGAGTTTTAATGTTGTTTTTGACGGCACAAGGTGCTAATGAATTCCCTTTACTCCAATGTCACGGCTCACTGATTTGACCACGTTAAGGCATAACAGTGGTATGCCATAAAGGGGGGGGGGGGACAGTGGCCTCACGTTGAGCTATTATATAAATGTGCCCTTACAGTTTGAAACCAACTGAACATCAGGACCATGAGCACTAATCCCTCTGAACAGAGGATTACCAATGTTGTAATGATGCGGTGCAGTCTCAGAGCTAAAGATTTTTGGAACATAATTAATATACATAAAAATAAGACATCATTACGAATCAGAGCAAGCATATGGAAGAGTGAAAAAACAAACAGTGGAAGTGACTGATTTAATGCAAATATAAGAGGACAAACAGCACTTGATGTTTTTTGGGGGCTTTTTTACCAAAAAAGACGGAAAAGTAATTAATGTGTATAATATTTAAGCGGACGTTTGAAATGGTATATCGGATCAGCCATGCATTTACTTAAAAGTGAACGCGTTCCGGTTATGATGAAAGCATGAGAAATTGACCTGATGAATTTTTGCGTGCAGAGTGGATAGAAAAGTACAGATAAAAAAATGAACGTGTAAATAAATAAATAATATTCTAAAAAAACAGTGGAACGGATGAAAACTTCAGAACTAGAGAAATGCCTATACCTCAGTAGTCCTATTGACCATCATCTGTAGCAGTGAAAAAACAGGTAAGGAGAGAGTGTTTTGTTATATTCAAAACACATACACTCACACACACATACACACACACATACACACACACACACACACTCTCTCTCTCTCTCACACAAACTGTGCATGCAAAGACTTGTGAGGACACAGAAAGTGTAACATTTTCTTTGGAGATTACAGTGATATTGAACACATTTCTATGCATGCTTAAGTATCATCAAAAAAATTCTAGTTCATTAGTCCAGCTCAAATTAGAAAAAGACTTCAAGTACTGACTATCCCCAACTCTAAGACAAAAAATGGGATTTGGGCTATTGTAAGTCTGGACTTATGACCTATATTTGAGGATGCCCGATATTTTAGCCTCGCCAATAATACCAACACATTGTTGCTTTTCGGATTCATACTAACCCTGTTAATATAGGCAGTGCATTGCATTTTATCGAGTGTTCTTTCATTTGTTTTACATGATGCGTTTTTTGGGAGGTTTTTTCAATCATGATAAGTTTCAAACATAATTGTGTCTGAGGTAATTAGAGAGAAATATCAAACATGTACACACAAAATTCACAAGAGGGTGCTTTCTGATGTGTACTGTCTTGGAAGCTTCAGTTACATAACTGAAAAAATATCTTTTTTTAATGACAGTGCAAATTCAAATGTCAAGAAGAGATGTATAAGCATAGCTACCTTATCATCGTTCATAACTCAACATTTTGCTATTTTTACTTTTTTCCTCAAACCGTTACAGACAGACTGGAAAGTTGTCAGGACACAAATATGATGTAACACCAAGGTCCAGCTGACAAATAACATATTTTGCTTACCCTAAAATATCTTTTACAGTGTTAGACTTTAATGTTTTGAACAAACAATGTCTGATATTATCGTTCTTTGGCTTTTTAGCTCATATCAGGCAACCTCACACCGCAACACGTCGACATCTTCCCTTATCTCCATGACATCAACTTTTTTCTTTCAGTCTCCAAAGCGAAAAGCACACCTTTTTCTCAAAAATACACAAATATATATACACACACATTCTTTCCATGTCCCCTGTTGTGTCATAGGGTTTCATGCATCCATCAGTGTGTCAGTCTGTATGATCCATACAGAATGCCACACGATGTTACGCTCTGCGCTAAGTTCAACTGTGACACCAGGGGGCGCTAGCAACACCAAGAGTAACAGTTGGCTAAAGAATGATGGATAGACAGATAAAAGACTGAAACCCGGATAGCATCAGGATGAAGACACAGGACACAGGCACACTGAGACTGGAGAGGAAAGAGAGAGAGAGGAAAAAAAAGAGAGAAAGATAGAGAGAGACACACACAGGA
The DNA here is from genome assembly GCF_902362185.1 of Chanos chanos. Classification (NCBI taxonomy): domain Eukaryota; kingdom Metazoa; phylum Chordata; class Actinopteri; order Gonorynchiformes; family Chanidae; genus Chanos; species Chanos chanos. The sequence goes on along the minus strand of NC_044501.1, from coordinate 30,643,003 downwards.
CAGGATGAACTGGTGCAACGTCACACTTTTTTGTTACAGATACTGTCTATGATCAAAGGCACTGACAACATAATGACAACGAGATGAAAACTCTTGCTGCTCACACTTGCCCAACCCCCTCCTGCAACACCACCACCACAAAACAAGGCACCAACGGTAACATGCTTGATTTAAAGAACAACTGGGCAAGATGCTTATTTCAAAAAGAGGAGGAAGATGGCATCGGTCGTAGACAGTGGACAAGGTCGTTGTATTGCAACACTTAATTGCGACTCCTTAACCTTTGTCACTCCACCCTCCACCTCTACCCATCTCCTTCATCCTTCCCCCTTTCCCCTCCCTCATGACCCACCCCTCTCTTTCCACCACCATTTCAGCATGTCCTCTGGCGTACCTTGGACTGGACGTCTGCATTGTGGTCATTCTGCAGGAGCAGGGCCGCAGACTTCGTGTCATCCTTGCGGGCTGCGATGTGCAGGGCAGGCAGTCTAACTTTGCCCTTTGTGTCATTCTCCAGGAGGATGGATACGACCTGGTTGTGACCCTGCTGTAGGGCAATGGCCAGGGGAGTGAAACCATCCTGAGGTAATGGAAGAGAAAGTAATCACTGAAACAGTAAGATAATAGTGCCTTGTTGACAAAGAGAATACACAAGAACTCTCTCTCTCTCTCTCTCTCTCTCTCTCTCTCTCTATCTATCTATCTCACCTCTGTAGCTGTGCTCTGGTTCCCTCCATTCTCCAGAAGGTAGCGCACCACATCCTGATGGTTCTCCTGGGCTGCCATGTATAAAGGTGTGAAGCCATTCTGAATGTGGAAAGCACACAACACGCTTCGGTTAAATTTGATCGTGAGTGGAAAAAAACACCAAATGTCAAATGCCATTAAACATTGTTTACTAGTTTTCTCACATTACCACTTTAAAATTTCATCATCTTTCACAGTCAAGGAATCTTTGGTTTACACTCCCTGAGTTTGGCCTCTTTGTTGGAGCCTTTAAGGTTTGTGGAGGCCTTCTTCTCCTACCACCACACTTAAATCATTTCTGGTGCAGGAGTCAAAGTTTTCTATGCATAACTCTACTTGCTTCAAAATCTGTACACAGTGCATGAGACTGGACAGGTGGTTCAAGATAAGTGATTTATTTTGTACATATTTACAAGAAAAGATGAAAATTGACATAACTAAATACATTCCACTCCATACCTATACCTCTCCACCTAAAACACCTCCCCTTACAGATCCAGCACCTCCCCTTATACTTCCAACACCTCCGCATGTACCTCAAACACCTCCCATTGTACTTTAAGCTAGAGCCCGACCGATATATCGGCGTGCCAACATTATCGGCCGATATGAGCTACTTGCCAATATATCGGTATCGGCATTTATAACGGCCGATAAATGACAATTAGAACAGAAACGGAGAGACGGAAGAGTTATGAATTTTGTCGTTGCGTAGTATGTCCTCTAGAGGGCACACTACAACTCCACTGTTGGCAACATGTGCGAAAACAATCGGCAATCGGCTGACCCAAGCAGAGTCGAGCAGAGTAGTCCACAATGGAGATCATCTCTGTTCACGGTAAGCTGTTAACTGTCACATGAAATACATTACTCAAATAATAATAAACATCCCCCATCACTTCTCCTCTTAGCCCAAATAAGCTTGACAACATTCATATCAGCCACGCCTGGTTTTGCTGCAGTAATGTGAAAGCCCGTACCATCAGTCAAACATCAAAATTATGTTAAATGTTAGGGTATTTGAGTGGTGTAGGCTAAGCTGTCGACAAACTTGATTGTAGGTTTATTTATTAGACAGTGTGGCAGTTCTAGCAAGTAAACAAACAATGGTTCTATCATTTCTCCTTCTTAACTTCTACAAATTTTCTGGCAACATTGCTTACAGCAGTTTATAACACTATCCATTGCTAAATGAGGTTAACCACAAAGCTAGCGAATGCCATGTTTATCAGTGGAAGACGGCTAACGTTCATGCGTATTTAAACTATAGAGTTTATCTTATTCTGCCTAAATGAAGCAATGGCAAATATATCTGCGACTCGTATGTCTGTCGGTGCATTGAAAGTTGTTCAACCAGAGGGGCAACGTACATAAACGTGAGCTGAACAAGTATCTAACATGGCTTGGTAGCCAAACAAAGTTATCTAGCTTCTCTTTCAAATGTGTAGCATGAAATCCCAAAGTCGCAAGTCCTCATTGCAAGCAGCCTTTAGTAGTAGATGCATTCATCAGCAGTGTTTACTCTAGGTCACTATCAGTCTACTGCATAGTCCAAGATGGCATATTTTAGACGGCGCCAAACGGTGGTTGAAAAATGATTTCTCGTTGCTTGCATTAGACAGAATTAAAAGTTAAATATATATATATATATAAACAAACAAAAAAAAACGTGTCTGTGTGATTATAAATATATTTTGTTGTACCTTTGTTAAAAGTACCATTTATGGGTACCATTTATGGCAACAAAACAAGTTTATTTTTAAACTGCATTATGTCTCTTAAATAACTACACATAACAAATGTTAGGGTAAATCTTTGTTTATGTTATGGGTTTCTGAGAAAAAAAAAAGGAATATCGGTCCGATATATCATTATCGTTTTTTAAAATCCTAAAATATCGAAATCGGTATCGGTTTTAAAAATCCTGTATCGGTCGGGCTCTACTTTAAGCATCTCTCCTTGTACCTCTCCTACCTCAAACACCTCTCCCGATTCCCAAACCAGCTCTCCTTATACTTCAAGCACATCCACCTTCTTTAGATGCCACAAAGTGAATTGCCAGTGATCATACCAAAATAAAGGCCTGTGTGATTTTATGCATAATACTCAAATACACTACACAGAAACATATTCCAATCCAAAAATATGCACAATAATCATCTGCACTACTTCTTTAAGTGACTACAATGCTCCTAATAGAAAGAGATGTTATTATGATCTGTGACAGTGTGTTGACCCATCCTCTCACCTGTGACTGTGCATTGATATCTGCTCCATGTTTCACAAGGATCTTCACCACGTCCCCCTGCCCTGCTAGAGAGGCAATGTGTAGGGCTGTGTTCCCTTTCTGAAACACACACACACACACACACACACAGACAAAACAGTCAGCCAAAATGGATTGCACAACAAAGCAGAAAATGCAACGGAGGAGTCGCTATGCTGAAAAATTTGAGAACGATCAGAGAATGATCCCCAACACCAGAGGCGTTCAGTCCCAGTTTGCCAAATGCCCCCACCGATTTATGAGCACACATAGTGATGAAGAAGTCCTTATGTCAGAGTAAATAATGTTAATGAATGTGTTACAAGGTCCTGTTTTGCTTTAGTTCCCACTTAACTAAAAAGGTCATGTTACATTACATCACATTAACTCATTTAGCAAATGCTAAGGTTAAAGGAGATGTTTCCTTTGACAAGTGCCTGTAGTTAAAGTAGTACACCTGAGCAAAGCGGCAAGCTGCAAAACAACCTAACACAACCTCTGAAATGAATAATACGTCACTAAGTAATTAAATCAAACTGAGGACTGGCCGCTCTGACCTAATCATGGTTTGTCTGTCTCAGAATTAATCTGATATATTAGAGATTTAAGACTGAATGTTCTACATAAAGGGCCTATCAGGGGGGCCTTCCATTGGTTGATTGGTTACGGGGATTATTGTATTCTCCATGACAGATAGTTTGAAATAATCCAGAGAAACAATGAGAGAGAGGGATAATAAAGATTTATCACTCTCACCAAAGGGAGTCTGAATTGCCTAATTATTGCTTTGCTTTAATTAGTGTGTGTGTGTGTGTGTGTGTGTGTGTGTGTGTGTGTGTGTGTGTGTGTGTGCATGTGTGTTCCCAACCAACACTGACAAAATAAGCTTTAAAATATGTGGTACCATGATGAAACTAATCACCAGAACGAAACCGCTCATAAACATATCTCATTCTAACACCTCGTACGAACTCTGGGCCTGGCACAGAGAACCTCAGCATCTGTTTTCATCGGTGGCCTGGCATTTAAAACCTGACTCCACAGCTCCGAAAACACGAAGCAAGTGGAGCTTACCTCATTCCTCAAGGCTGGTATTGTAGAGATCTTTAAAAGCTCTTTCTGAATGACATATGCTGCCTGTCTGGTGTCCAGCCCATATCTGAGCTGGCCAAGTTGTAATGTGACATGGATATTCAGTTCAGGATTGGAGTCCTATTTTTATTGCACTGGAAAGGTTGCATTAGGCCAAGAGAGGCAACAGAAGGGGGGCTGTAAGGACTTAGGCCAATGCAAAACTCTACATGGCAACCACCACCACCGCCCCCCCCCCCCCCCAAAAAAACTGAGAAACACACAATACATTTGTGGGGAAAAAAAGGTTAAAAATATCACCATGCATTTTCCTCGCTATTAACAATTCTAGGTCAAGAGTGGCAAGCTACTTTTCATGCATTAAAAAGATTATGCTTCCATGAAGATTTCTTTCGAAATAACTTTTTTTTTTTTTTAACCTAAAGCGGATTTCAGTCTCTGGAAAACAGTCAAAGCAAGGTATGCCACATTACAGACATAAAATTTCATTTCTTTTTCACCTTCCACGTCTTCCACATCATTTTTTTTAATACCGACAAAAATGATGAATTTAGCATTCATCACAGTAGAGGACACATCAAAAGATCTCCTTTAAGGGTTGAGGAACGGACCCTAGCCATTCATCAAACTAAACCAGGCCAGTCGTACTCTCGCAGAACGCATCTTCACACCCGACTCATGTTCTCGTATGACACATCCAAAAGAAGTAAGAATGTCTGGTACGAACTCAAGTCCCCCATTTCATTTTCTCTTACAGTGTCCACTACGAGTGCTCGTATAACGGCTGTGTGAAACTGTCTGGAAAATACTGAAGAAAAAAATTCCTTTGCGCATCAAAATTATTCCAGTACGATGAGTGTCGCATGATTTTTCTCTGATATAAACAGCTGCAACACCAGCCTCAGCAGTATCTCACTAACCAGTCCTAAATGTCTCAACTGTCTCCAGCACGAAAACAGGTTTATGATCAACACTTCCACTAAGCTTAAAAACCCTCCACTTCCATCGCGTCAGGGACTGAACCAAAGCTTCACCCGAGTCGGACATACCTTGGTGGCCGCGTCCACTGCAGAACCTCTCTCCAGCAGCTCTTGCACTAGGTCCACGTGTCCTTCCTTGGCAGCCAAGTGCAGAGCATTGAGACCATTCTAGAAAAAAGAGAAAAAAGCAATTAGTATTCAAACCTCCACTGTCAACAGAACAGACAAAGAGTTCCAAAGATGAAATGCTAAAGTAGGAGAAAGGGTAGAAAGAGAGAAAGAGGGGGAAGTGAATATACCTCTTCCTCCATCCCTCTGCCTCTCTGAATTGGCTATGACACAGTTTTCTTCACACGCACGCGGGCACACACACACAGACGCGAAACGCGCGAGGGACAGAGTTAAATATCAGAGTGTATGCTGAAGGTCAGAGTTCTGCTGTGTCACAGCGAGATGGAGATGGGCCAGTGCGTCAATGAGACATTCATTATGTTGAAATACTGAGAAAGATGACAGTGTTGCAACAGCTTTTGGCTAGTTCTAACCTGTACCTCGAAGGGCAGAAGCATAGAGGCAAATTCTGATCAACCACAGTGAAAACAAATCTCCACTGAAAGGGGAGCTTGATGCATCAAATATCTTTTTAAAGTGTACATTTCTGAAAAAGCCATTATCTCAACCCTAAACACAAGCGTATCATTCTGGTGTGATCTAGCCCAGATTAATAATCTGTTTATAAAATGACTGCTCCGGTCAGAATTTACCGCGTGACATGACAAGCCAATCACTTCCAAAGACATGACTTACATGAAAACATAATTTAAGGGGGACCATTTATATTGAAATTGCAAAAGTACAAAACTGTGTATGAGGCAAGGTTATGGAGCAGTGCATGTTTCAGGAAGAGTTGAGTGACTGGACCAAAGCAAAGCTGCTAATGTAGGAAGACTGCCCCCTCCCCTCCATGTCACGCAAAAATGAATAAATAAATAAACAAACAAAAATAAATTCTACATGTAAAAGCCTTGCAGAGAAACACAGATTAATTTTCAATGTCACTCCAGACAGATTATGGGAGGGATTATGAATCTCATCATATGCCATCTTATGCCAGTGTATGCCAGTCCAGCAACGTTGAGTTCTCTTGTTGCACCGTTTGATGAACGAAAATAATGCTTCAAATAATAACGTCCAAAACTGTGCGAACGCGTGATTCTGACATGACGCGTCCAAAATATAATCTGTCGGCATTTCCATGTTTCTGTCACGCGTTGAGACAACTGTGTGCCGAGTGGGCTGAACCATCAACGTTGTGTACATGCTCATCTCCAATGGAAACACAAAGCCACAAAGGAGCAGGGCAGATATGACTTCTCACTCCTCATTCACTTTATTTTTAGCTTCTTCTGTCACTTCATGAGGCACAAGCTCATGTGATTTGTGAAAGTGTTGCAAGCGCACTCATAATCATTCGCTCTGTGTGTGTGTGTATGTGTGTGTGTGTGTGTGTGTGTGTGTGTGTGTGTGTGTATGTGTGTGTGTGTGTGTATGTTAGCCTTCAATCATCTAGAGTAATCAGACTCCACCCTACCCCACCCCACATTTTCGCTCCGGGAGTAACAATGGATTTCAGAATGGATTTCGATTTAAAAGTAGAACTGCAAAAAATAATGAAACGTGTGGAAAGCCTAGAATATCATTTAACACTTGTCTTCCTCCAGTGCCTGGAGCCCTGTGTAAGTCAAAGAGGCTGAGTCAAGAACCCCTGCTAGACCCACAGTGTGTCCAGAACCTGCAAAGTCACACCTACCGTATTTGTCTCTATTTTCTGGTCCATTTTGTCAATATCTCATTTCCTCTGAGACTGGGCAGCACTTCCAGTGCGAGCCTCTCTTCACCACCGTAAGCCTTAGGACTTTTCTCATTACTACTGACAGAGTAAATAAATAAACGCTCTCAATCCGCTCCGCTCCGCTGCGGTAAACAGAGAATGATATGTATCACATCGCACCCTGAGGACTCCTGCACAGGGCTGTGGAGAAACACTACACAGGAGGAGCGCCTTTGGCTTAGAGATGGTAAGAAGGAGTATTTTTGTCTCATTTTTGAACAGTGACAGGTTTAGGTCAGATACATTTCAGCATCAGATACCATTTAATCACCCCTCTCTGTGTCACCTCGCTCCTGCCGACTGAATTCCCTGTAGACACAATACTATCGGTTTATCATAGACCCACCATATGGGTGTCTATACTGTATATACATACATACGTAGATACATAAATACATGCATCCATACAGGCATTGATAAAGATTGAATAAAAAGCAGTATAGATTTAAAATACTGGCTCCGTCGCCTAGGCCTCTGTACCTGCCTCATTTACAGCCCCTTCCCCTCACTGTAGGGAGAGGTGAACACAGCAGCTTAATGTTAGAGGAAATCAGCACCTTCTGTGCTATACTGATCTATGCAGTGAGGCAAGGCCACGCACAAATGTACGTCACTGACTTTACAGATGAATGCCTGGCTCTGTCGTTCGTCTGAGCAGACGAAAGCGGGTGGCGGACCAATCAAAGCTCCTTTCCACCCCCTACGCCGGGTTCCCGAAAAGGACACCCACCCTCCCAGCTTCCATTCCTTCATTCTCTTTCTTATTCGTTTGTGAAAACCGTTTTGGCGTTTTCAGCAGTTGGTTGCTGTCTGGTTTAACACCCCCGTTCTGTCCTAGATTCACCCACGGGAGACGCTAACAGTGCTAAATCACGCAGCCTCTGTTTGCCAGAGCTTCATTATGTCACTGCCTCTGTAATGTGTTCCTGCAATGACTCATTCATATGGAAATTAGATTTACAGTTCATTTCTCCATGGTAGCTGTTCATTACACAAACAGGGTAATAAGATATATTTTGTGATAAATATAATAATTCCTCCTGCAGAGACCAGTCAATGTCAACATAAATCCTACTTAATTATAAGATCATTAATGATGACTGATGTGTGATACTGTGTTATGTAGATATATTGATATTTGTCTAATACCTGTTCACTCTCTGTGAAAAGCAGCTGTTGCAGATAAAAATCTGTGTATTGAGATTCCCATGCTGTTTTCTATCAGCTAACCCACGGTCCAGTTGGAGGTAAGAGAGAATTATGTTCAATCTCCCCACTGGAAAAACAATACAAATTACATTTCGCCAAGGGAAACTGTAACTTTGCCACACAATTCTAAGTCATTTACGAGAACTGGTAGCTGAATGCGATAGTAATTTAAATATGTATACTATAACAATGATAATAATTTAAATATGTATACTAAAAGTATTCTTTTAGAACAGAAAGTCTCTACCCACAGTATTTATAGTTTAAATGTCATAAAACTGTACACTATGACAAGCAAAATAAGGACTTACTACAACAGTTTATCTCATTTAAACTGGTCCACTGGGAAAATCAGACCCACATCTATGTGGGAGATTGATTTATAAGCCAGCTGTGCCCCGTTTGATTGGTTGCCCTATGAGTGAGGTCCATGGATTTTTCAGAAAATTAAGTTGGATCTTGAATGGTTGGACTGTAATTTGAAAAATCTAGAGGAAATCACATGTCCTATATATATATACATTTTAGGCTCTTTTTCTGCTTTATAAATGTTATTAGGTCCCCTGATGCCTCAGTGAATTTCTGTTTCAGGAGTCAGTTCCTGTTGCCAGAACTGACCTGAACTTTAAAACGATTTCAGCTCCATCCAAAAACGCCCACATTAACAATCAATTACCACTCCAGTCCTTTACATCACTTTTCTCCAGACAAGCCCAGACAAAGTGGGAAACAGCTAAGACTTTGCAGGCTGATTGCTGAATAGCATATCTTTAAAAGTCCCAGAGAAAAGAGGCACGGAGGTGTCTGGTTCAGAGGAGTTGTCAGGGAGACGAGAGCACAAGGAGACATGAGGCTTGTTGAGAAGCTGGCAGTCAGACGTATCGTTTACAGCGGCGCAGAACTTCAATCAAATTACTGCCTGATAATAAATCTCGTGAGAATTTGGACAAATGCATGCAATGAGATTATGGCAAACAAGAATGTTACTGGAGAAATCAATCATGAAAAAAGAAAGAAAGCGGAAAAAGACCTGTCTTAAGACCTACATACAGTATATTTTTAAACTGTGGTTTGCTCACTGACTGCTAGAGGAAAGTCTCTTGTATATTTATATGTTTTAGGTATTTGTGTTGGCTGTTCTCTGAGTATTTTTAAATATTCTTTTTCTTTATTCCAGAGATTTGACAGAAGTGAATAAAAAGTGAATAAAAATGTGTCACTGAGGAGAACGAGTGCTTTCAAAGCAGAGACTAGAGACTCTCTAGAGCTTCTCTGTATTATGGGAAGGTCAGCATTCTACCATTTCAGATTCTAGGAAAAGCAGAAGAGACCACAGCGGTCAGAGATGGGGATGTAAGGCAGAGAAGAGTGACTAGAAAAAAATATTGTGTGTGTGTGTGTGTGTGTGTGTGTGTGTGTGTGTAATCTTGGATTCTATTCATGCATAAATGTAAAACTAAAAACTTGGAGTAACAATGTTTTTATCATTTCTTTTCTATATTACATACGCGCTCGTGTGTGTATGTGTGTGTGTGTTTGTGTTTTTGTATGTATGTGTGTGAATGTGTGTGTGTGTGTGTGTGTGTGTGTGTGTGTGTGTGTGTGTATGTGTTTATAATCTTGGAGTATTCATGCATAAATGTGCAACTACAAACTTGGGATGAGAAAGTTCTTATAATTTGTTTGGTATATTACATATACTTCATATATTACCTATAACACACATGGGTATGTATGTGTGTGTGTGAGTGTGTGTGTGTGTGTGTGTGTGAGTGTGTGTGTGTGTGTGTGTGTGTGAGACACAGAGTAAGAGAGAGAGAGAGAGGGAGAGAGCAAGGAATTCAGAGGGGTCATGGTTGGCCATTCAACTTGTCCATATCCAATTGAATTATTATCTATTTATCAAAGGTTGAAGATAACAACCAGTATGTAAGGGAAAGGCTATAGTAACAACATCAAGCACTGAACCGACAACTGAAGCACATTCCCCCCACAATCTCTCTGGGTTGACGTTGTCACAACAAACCGGCAACAGGTGCTTGAGGCTGGAAACAATAAAAAAAAAAACTCTGTCAGATTTGCGTTGGTGACAGATTCGTGCGGATCAGCTGTTATCAGGCCCAGAGGTTGGAAAACGTTCCCCTCTAACAGTGTGTATTCCACCACATAAAACACCGACAGCATGACAGACAATCACGGACGACAGAGGGGAGAAGTCGGGGGAGGAGGGGGGAGCCCCCCCCCCCCCCTCCCTTGTGACTCCTGTTTACCACAGTGAACAAACTCACGGTTGCCATGGCACACTTCTTAACATGGTATCAGCTTTCAGAGACCACCTCCCCATAACCCCCCCCCCCACCCTTCTCATATTCCCCCACCCTAGATAAAGAGATGCCACCTAAAAAAGCAACAACCTTTCACTATCTAAAACCTACAGCATGGATTTGGCAAAAGGGAGAGAGGCGCGGTGTCAAAATGAAACAGGAGGAGCAATGTTACTCTCAACAACGACTCATTAGACTTTATAAACATTATGTTACCACAGAGCGTATTTACGCTCTACTTTACAAGAGGCTCTCGAAAACCTAGGAGTGGCCTATGCTTTGGAACTGCAAACATAGCAGTTAAAGGAGGCAGGCGGCCAAAGAGAGCCAAAAATTGTGTGCCTGAGAATTAATCCAAAGTTGCTTGTATAAATTAGTAGGCTTGAGTTGGTATAGATGACTGAAAACTGAAGTCTCATTCCTGAAACAGGGGTAACCAGACCGGTTAACCAGGACTGAGTTGCAAACAATGCTAAGAGTAATCAATCTTGAAATATGGATTTAAAGATTAGACCTTTGTCGATATTTGTAACTGACAGCTTTTGCAGAGTCAGACACACACACACACACACCGTTCCGCCTTTTCTCCCTCGGCTTCGGCATGGGGCTGGGAAGGTGTTCGTGCTGACATTCCAGTTGCTATGACAACAGTTCACCCCAGTCATAAGTGCTTTCAAGAAAAAAGAAGGAGCACTCGTGACATTGTTCAGATGTTTGGGCAACCAACAGCTCATTTCCCCCAGTCAAATGCCCCTTTTCTGTAAAACAGCTCCTCTATTTTGGAAATGTAATCAATTTCCATGGCAAGACAGTCATTGGCAATAAGCTCTTAAAACGTCAAGCTCAATGGTGGATGAGTAATGAAAGTTAAGAGGTCCTGTTTCCAAGGATGGCTGTCCTTCTGAAGAAATAGAAAAAAAGAAAACCTCTTGAGATGCATTGAGAACTGGAAGCTAGCCCAAACTGTCACTTTGCTGTAGTACTGCGTTGCTATTGGACACCATCTGTCAGGCCCACTGTTGCCTAGGTAAAGTTTACACCAATCAAATCCTTCTCTAAATGGTTGCCTTTTTGAATGTAGACCAAACCAAGATACCAAGCAATAGAACCAAGCATTTAATTGCAGATTGCTTTGATGACTCCGAGAGGCTGAATCACTGATACTGTGTAGCATCAACACTATAAAAAAAAAACCAAGATCTCTGAAGATAAAGATCTATCTTTAGAAGAATGGTATCATTTTCCCAGTACGGTTAAGAACAAGGTTATCGACTGGAGCGGGTTGCATAAGAAACTGACAGACACTTCACAGCTTGTTCCCTATTGGCTGAGAAGGTCACAAACGTCCCCTCAGATTGACTGACACAGAATGATGACCACGCAAAGATCCTCAAGGGCAGAAGGATTTATCGAATAAAGAGTGAGTGAAATGGACAGGAAGACAGAGAATGTTATTATCCTCAAAAGGGGGCACACCTATTCACAGCGACAAGCAGAAACGATTTATTAAACGTGTCTTTTCTCAGAAATGTAGAATCAAACACTGTCTAAACAAATATTTAACCGGGGATCACTAATGTGTAGAGCAGGTGAAACAGGTTCGTTTACCACAGTTAAACAACTGAAGCCAGATAGGATCGAGGCAAGTCATATCGCCATAATTATGGACCAGAATCAATAAACAGGATTCTTAGACAGTAAATGTGAAGTGCATATTGAAACAATCTTGTTTTTTTTCATGACTACTGAGATGAAATATGAGCTGGTGCCTGCCCTGATAAGCGAGAGGTTTCTTTAAAAAAATATGTGTCTTGTATGGTTGTGTGTCCTATCCTACTTTCTTGAAGCACTGTAAATACAGCATAAAACAGCTGTAAGCTAGTGTGAAAAGTCCTACCAAATTGTACCTGGGCACTTCTTTTCTTTCTCTGTACAGGAGCGTAATGTAGTGCTGCCTGTTGTGTGTGTTTGTGTGTGTGTGTGTGTGTGTGTTTCCCTCCTACCTGGTTACATGTACTGATGTCCACGCCCCCTTTCAGGTACTCCAGTACCTTGTCAATGTTTCCTGCCCTTGCTGCTCGCAGGAAGCTGGTGTTACTGTCCGACTGGAATAGAAAAGAGGAGACAGAAACAGTTATAGGCTATTACACTTCAGTATAAAACCAGGACGCGTTCACAACAAAGCGCAAGTGATGAATTTCAGGTCAAAGTGAAAAGTACCGGAAGCTGTAAAAGTAAATTTGCTTTTGTCAAAATACTAGCTCTGTCGTTGTAATATGATTTTAGACTTCTATTTCCACTCGCAAATTTCTCCTCTGAATTGTTTTTTTGTAAGCAGGGCTGCTTCACAATCAAACGGAGATTGTGATTTTAAAAACAAATCTGCCATATCTGAACATCAGAGCTATGAAGTCAATTTCGGTCTCATTTCAAACACCATAAGGCAACCAAATTAAAAAAAAAAAAAAAAAAAAGATAGAAAAAAAGAAAGAAAGAAAGAAAGAAAGAATACTAATGCCGCATACAGCTGCAATGCATCATTCAAGCCTGACCAAGCAAACTGTAGCACAAGGATAAGAGAGAGAGAGAGAGAGATAAAGAGAGAGAGAGAGAAAGAGACAGAGAGAGGGAAAAGCTACAGCCAGTCAGAGGCTCCCAGAGTACCAGAAGTTACGCACAGCTTGTTTACTGAGTCGAGGTGCTGAGTCAGCGTTCTGTGATGGATCTGATGAAGGACTAACGCATCGAATAAACCAAGCGTCTGTTTGTTTCACCACTAAGTGACGAATAAAGCTTTATCATTCATTAAATAGCAAATGTGTGTTTCTTCACATTAGCATGTGTAAGTGTAACGTTGAACATATGAATGCGATATGTTGTTTATCCTAAGTGATGTTGTCTTCGGCAATAATTTGACAGCTGAAAAATATACATTATATTTACATATACAACAGAACAATAAGATAACATAGCACAAACTTCACTGTAGCACAGAGGTGTAAAAACTCAAGTGTTTGTGCCAATTATTTGTATGAAAGCAATTTACTTCGACAAAGCTGTTGTTTGTTTAAATGAACAGAACAAAGTCTGATTTTTCAGTCCCTGGAGTTTAAGGGTGATGCATTTATTTTCGATTTGACTCCTCTAGAGGGGGAGCGTGGGGCTGCTCCAGGAGTCACTCCCCGACACAGGGGGGCCAGCCCCACCTCCACTGAGGAAAACTACCCAGAGCAATCCACAAAGGTGATTTAAGGACAACGCCCAGGTGAGCTAACCTCACCGCGAAACAGAGAGACAACACTGCAGCAAACAGTCACAGTACTGCACATGAAGTCTCTTACCAGATGGAAGACTTTTACGCCAGTTTCCATCGCATATACACACTGAGGATAAAAATGTGAGAAGGTTCTGGATGGAAGGATACATTACGAATGCTTGTGTGTTGATCAGAGAACCACTGATTGGGAAAGAAGATACTTGCTAACTTGAATTTGGACCAAACTGAGACCATATAGTGCTTCAATATCACAACAATGGCGTAATACACAATAGATGTCAATATAAGAATCTAACACAGAAACTAGATCAATCAAGTCTAGTTATAATTTAGTTGATACTAAAGGTTTTCCACAGTAATCAAAATGACATCCCCTTTACAAATAGCCACAAGCCTCATATTTCAACATTTATTATTGTTTTTAATGAAAAGACATAGCGTCCCATTGAGGAAAATGAAATCGGATTATGCTCAGATGGAAACAGAGCACGTATTGTCTATAGATACACAATAGCAGCAGTGAGATGACACAAACAGTCGAGCAAATATTCATCTGACCATAATCTCTGGTCTATGTCTGACATTCTTAAATGATCCACTTCAGATCTGTATTTTTACCATCAGCTGTAATGAGACATACCATCTGAAACAACACGACTTTTAAACCAAGCGCTGAAAGATTTCACAAAGAATTCATTGTCCTTTTTCACAAAAAAAAAAAAAAAAAAAATTCTTCTTATGAATCCTACATAAATACTTTTCGCAACCACAGAGCAATGTAATCTACAGATCTGAAACCGCGTAGTAACAAAGCATCTAATGTTATTTCGCACTGAGTTGTAAAATATGCACTGAGTTGTAAAAATGGGGTAATGAGGAACTGAGGCTGCCCCAGGAATCTCCCATAGACACAGCAAGCTGTGTCCCAGCACCAACTGAAACCCTCCACCTCTACACGTTAAACATTTTAAAACCACACAAAGAATACACCTGAATGAACAAAATACAAAACACTGCTTATGACTCATTGCTGAGCAAAGGGGGGGGGGGGGGGGGGCATCTGAAAGTGATGGGAACCGAGAGGAGAGAGTTTAAAAAACTGTCTCTCAAAGAGAAAATCAGTGGACCGGCAAGCATAACGTTGATCTCGTTGCACATCCATCTTCCTAAATCCAATTATGTAGGATTAAAAGCATTCAAGAATCTCTCCAGACTATTTTATTTTAAGTAACTAATCATACTTCCACTCAAACTTGGTACCACAGGCTCACTGAAAATACATCATAGCATCCGCACGAATATCAGAAATGAAAAGAGAGATAAAAAAGAAAGAAAACATTGAAAGAAAGAAAGAAAGAAAGAAAGAAAGAAAGAAAACATTGTGCGTTGAAGTCAGACTGCCCTTGCTCCCTCTGGTATGGTATAAAACATTCATTTAGAGAGTGCTTCTCTGCTCTAATCAGCAGGCTGTGTAGGAGATTATGAATAATGCAAGTACGTCATGACAACCAATGATGTTAAAAACATCTTCACCCCGCCCGGTAACCAAGGAGACAAGCAAAACTCATTTCTTTCTTCAAATATGACAACCGGGCCTGTCCTTCAGCAAAAAAGATTTCTGCAAAAGAACTGAGAGACATTACCTCTCATTTTATCGACTCTCTCAGTCTGGTGTCTATGCTTGACAGGCTTGTGTATAACCTAAGAGAAGAAACTTATATCAACAACGGGGACTTCACTGTTTTAATGCTGGAGTTGTATTTCCAGACATTTTAAAAAATCTTGAATTTTTAAAAATATTTATGCATGAGGCACCTATCAACACGTAACGGTAATATTTTTTTTAAATTACAAATTAACCAAATAGATGAATGTTCACACCGTGATCGCTCCTACTTTATTCCAATGGGTGGGATCCATGGGTAGACTAAGCTTTATCTGTACTGTGTTTGTGTATTTGATATTAGATCATTAGTCTGAATGCTGTCATTTGTAGCACTGAGGAACTTTGTACTACACATAACATGTTCTGCTGATTCTGAAGCACAGATTTACTCATAAACATGGGCTACTCCAGGCAACTGTGCTCCTGCTGACTGGAACGCTAACACGCTCCGCAGAGACAGAGTAACAGAGTCTATTCTTAGGTATCAGGGAAACATCACGCATCCTGAATGTTTATATGTCCCCTCGATAAACACAGGCGCCAACCAGGGGGGAACTGTTTTTCTACCCACCCTCCCCCTCTACACTTGGTTTCTGACGTCACACGTGGACCAGCTAATGTGAGTACATTTGACACTGAAACCCCCTTTGAAACATCCAGGACACATTGCTTTATCGTGAGGAGACATAAATAAGAGATAATCTGATGAAAAAGAAAAAGAAAAAAACCTGTATTCTGATTGGACTGAGCGCCTGTCATTTAACCTGACCGAGACACTACACTAACGCCGTCTATGAATTCAAACGACTCAGAAATGGAAATCCGAAAATCCCTGAACGCCCTGATCCGCGAACCAGTGCGCCACTTAGGGTCAAAAGCTTCAAAACCCTCTCCTCAATCAAAATAACCCCGAATTAATCATCAGCAAGCATGGATATGATAATTCTCTGTCGCTCTGATCTCACACAGGTGTACCACTCAAACTGAAAACCCATAATTCTGCTCCAAAATTCAAATAACCTTGCAGACCTGCATGCTAGCTTTTTTTTTTTTTTTTTTTATCAGTAGCATCAACACTTGCAACTTAAATGTTTTCATAGCACAGTACCAAAGATCAGCACAACGGTTTGCTGATGACACAAATTTTTTTTTTTTTTTTAAAAATGACCAATCAGCATACTGCCCTGATTTCTGGATGTGCACACACTTTGAGATACAGCAAAAGCAAAAAGTATTTTATTCAGTGCTCTGGTTGTGTATCGAAAATATTACAGCTGTATTCGTTGTTTCATTTACTATGAATACCATTTTTATACTACAATAGCCTTAGCAGACTTCACTCACTGCCCACTCACAAGATTTTTTTCTTTGTTATTAAAAAGCAGATATTTTTAATCCTCTCTTTGTGCATAGCCTTGCCTCATAATGCTTTTCTTTACACACAGATATCATTGTTTTTCCTTAACGACTGTCTGGTGCACCAGTTCAACACAAATAAAAATGTTGAAACTCTGTGTTTTAACTGAAACCACTCAATATGACCTATCTGTCCTTCTCCCATGAGGTTTACCTCGCTTTGTGTTTTACTAAAAATGAAATATTGCGAGACCTGGTTTTGCATTCTTTAAAAACGGCATTCATGCATGATGCTTTCTGCCTATGTTTGGGAAGCGCTCATAAAAAGTAGGAAAAAAAACAGGTAAGGGATTTCCTGACTGATTCCCATCATATTCTGTGTCATGGATGTTTTTGGAATTGTATCAGAAAATTTGAGTTGACCTGGGCCTTAAATATTATGGAAAAATAGGTACATAATGCAGAGAGTAAATTTGACATGGTAGGGAAGAAACACGTTACATAATCGCACTAGTGCGACAGACACTACTGTCTGCTGTTGTTTTACAATTAGATCATTAACAACAGCTCCATGTTACATGAAGAAAGTGCAACTGACATTGTCTCAAGCATCAAATAATATAATGCATTCTGAAAGTACTTTTGCTTGTCTGTCATGCACCCGGGGTTACCCCAAATCACACCACTGCCGGATCTGATGCTGTTAAATGACAAGTTCCAAATTATGACCTCAGCAAGGAGTGCTTTAGTAACAGTTGTGGAATTCATCCTTCACAGTCTTGACATCCATCCCAGAATAAGCTACCTATCATGTCAGGCCAAAAAAAAAAAAAGAACTCTTGATTTCCAATGATGCGAGCTATTTGTCTTCTCTAGTCTCTGCAGCAGTTCACCCTAAACACACAGCCAGAGAACATCTTGTACAGTACCAATTTTGAGTAAAGAAGAAAAAAAAAAAAAAGAAAGGAAAATTCATGATATCCTAGAATTTCTAGAACATTCCTCATGTTGGTCACATAACACATACACAGAGACACATGTCCACATACTCTGGCATATTTTAAATAGCGTGCATGTAATTATGGATAGAGATAGATAAAAGTATATGAGTCACACAGCATGTGTCAGGCTGCAGTGTTGTATCATTTGAGTAATGAAAAGATACATAAGAGAAAAGGGGCCTGGTGGGGGCACCAGAAATCAGATTAATTTCTGGTCATAATTACACGTAAACCATCTTTATCTGAATTTTATTAATTATAACAGACAAAAGAAGCACAGTCTCCCTTTACCCACCCCACTGATAACGAAGTCAGATTATACGTGTTATCTAATTCCTTTTTTCGAAAATAGTGTGAAGTCAGAAAATAGTGGTGAGGCGATGTGTTCTACGACAGCAGCTGAGTAATGACGTCCAGCTGGCATAGACAGGGGGTCAAAGTATCGTCTGAGTCATCATGCTTCCACAAAAGACCTGGCCAATCACAGGCCTGACCCTTTTGAAGCACCTGTGTCTGAGACCAGCCTGAGATGTCCTACTTAGACGACTCATCAACACAGCTGTTTTTCAAGGCATTCAACACATTTTTTGGTGCATTGCAGACCACTCAGTCCTTGAAGTTATTCCAAACCTGTTTTTCTTTGTTTCTTTTGCCTTCTTCCTGTTGTTTTTTTTTTTTATCTTCTGCTGCAGTGCTCAAAACCAGAAATCCAGGCGATAGTGTTAAACTCTGGCCAAGGAGTAAGTTCTGTACAAGCTCTCAGTGGGGAAACGGAGGGTGAAGGTGGACTGGTGACTAAGCACCTACTTTTTGCTGCATTACAGAATTGTCCATCAGTCCTGAAAGGACTGAAAATGTTCCAGAACCATATTACAGTTAAGCAAAAAGAAAACCTCCTTGAGTCTCAAGAGATACAGACTATTACTCTCTCCACTCATCCCTAAAACATGCTTTTTTTCTTTTTAACTGACCACTGCTACTCCACAAATCAAGCCAATCATATGTCCTTATAACATCAACAACCAATCAGATTCCATCCCATTAATCTACCATGTTATGCCATGTTATAAAAATTAAAGTTGTTACATCAATGATGATGTAATCATTTAGTGACTCGGCTGCAAGCTGGTCTGAAAATTCCTTGGGTCACTGAACAGCTTTCTTTAGACTGATCTTGTGTAATCAGATAGAATGTATCAGAACAAAGCTCAAAGTTTAAGCATGTAGAGAAAATACGGATTGATTACTGAAATGGGAATAAAGTTTGTGAAACATACACAAACAAACAATGGCAGGACGAAGCAGCCTGTGTCCAACTTCTAGAAAAAATGCAGGAACAGAGACTTGAATAACTGTGTACTGGTCTTCTACAGACTCTAAAGTAGGAGGTGCACACACTGGACCAAGCATCTAGTTGAATACAAAATGTCCCACACAAGGGTGCAATATACTTGGGGCAGGCTCGGAATATCTTTCCAAAAAACGCTGTAAATACTGATCTCAAAACAGCTTCCATACCTTTCATCCACTAAAAGAGGCAAGCATACACTGATTCCAGATCAGCTCTCAATGAGGAAATTCTACCTGTCCCATCTGGCAAGACGATAACTCTTCTTCTAGTCAGCTGTCCAGTAGTGTAAACAATCTCTGGGGTTTAGTTTTCACATAAAAATGCCATAAAAATATGATAGTAGCATCAAAGAGGCTTCATGTGCTGAACATCAGAAGTGCTGGAGCAATGTATTTTTCAGGATAGAGTAAAAACGGCAAAAAAATGCACAACGCAGGTCTTTGAACTATGTTGAAAAACCTATGTCACTGAGATTGGTGGGAGGTTACAAGGTCAAAAGAGCAACTCTGCACACAATACACAATAAGCAAGTACATTCATCGTTGGTCAGGTCCCAATAACAGCTGAATGGATCAGAGCCAAACCTAACAGCAATGATATACTATGCTATGCAGTCTTACCAGACTTTCAGAGTCCGAGCTCGGGTCAGGACCGCAGTAGTCCGCGGGAGCATCCAGTTCGGGCTGGTCGCCTTTGCCTTTGCCTTTCAAAGCTCTATCAGCGTGGCGGGCCTTACGCATCGCTGCATTGCCCATGGCGACCGCTAATGACCCAGCACACCAAGCTTCACGTCATTAAGAGTAAATAAATTAACGGGATGGGCTGAATCCGCCTAGAACAATCCAATGTTTTTTCCCTCAGACCCTCATTCAAACAGCCCTAGAAGAGACCACCGTTCAAAATGACACAGACTTCTCTGTCTCCCTGCATGTCAGTCAGTCAGTCAGTTGGCCAGACATCCCAGTCCTTCCATAAACAGAGACCCCTCGTCCGCCGCTGCTAGCGGCTAAGTGCTAACGCTTGTCCCTCAACGCTAAATTTGAGCTGGGTCTATTTTTACTCCCACCAGCCCAGCTATGCATGTGAATGCAGTGTTGTGTTGGTATGTTAGGAGGGTGGCATGGCCAACAAGGAGAGCTGAGTTTTGGAGTTGGTGGTAGTGGGGGAGGGGGGGGGGGATCAGGCAACAGTCTTCTTTGAATGCCCATTGCTCTGAAATGCTACCTCACTGGCATCTGTCTGCAAGAGTAACCAGTCACGGGGGGAGATACTCACTCCACAAGTTGTAAAAATGCATAGGGGAGTCAGGTAGCCTGAATGTCTTCAGATGTCAGCTAATCTTGAAGAATCCAGATTGCTGAACAAGGTCACCTGAGGTTATCTGTTATCTGACTGATTAGCTGCCAGCACTGTAGTATCTATGGAACCAGAATTTAACAATTTTGAAACTGCTGTGAGGAAAGATGAATGTTCTATGCTGCTTTAATTCTGTTCAGTGTTCCAGAATCCTGTTCTGGAACGCTCATTAATCGTTATTAATGTCTAGAGTGTTAGTAATGTTTAATGTTATGTCATGTTTCGATGAATTTTATAAATATGTTGTTCGAACATCATCCAATGTTGAACTTTTGTGGCCTGTATTCCAGCTTTATTGATCCTGGTTAGCAAAATTGCGGTCAGACAGAGCCTTTTAAATGTATTGATCAGCCTCTTGTAGTCAATCATATGAAATTCATTAAGATCACCCCATAGGAGTGTTTTAAATCTCAGATGTAAGATAATGGGCCTGTGTAGAGATGTGTGTGTGTGTGTGTGTGTGTGTGTAACAGAGAGAGAGAGAGGGAGAGAGAGATGTGTTCAAAAAAGAGGTAAATGGTCTCCTTTTTCCCTGCTGGCCTTTCAAAGGTTAATCACATGACCTAGCAGCCCCTCTGACAATGCCCTGACTGTTTCGCCCCAAATATTTCCCATTGACTAGAATACGTTAGCGCGAAGCGTAAACTGAGCCCATTCAAAAGAACTGTACTGTTACAGCCTACTGAGATCATCACTGAAGGACTGAGGAACCTTTGAGAAGAGACAAAATTGGGCTCTTTGCCAAGGAACCATCTCTGAAATGTATGAGCAGGTAAGGACGGCAAGAAAATCTCTTTTTTTCACTCAAACTCCATTATGGTATTGCATGGCTTGGAGCCATGTCCTTGCATGTCTTTTTTCTATGATAAATAAAGTATGTAGGGAAGTGTTACAGCACTGTATCTGGGGAGAATGAATGCAACTGCCGACAGTTAAGGTGGAAAAAGATTTCAACAAACTGCCTAATTACCAATTAGTTTCATTAAACATATTCCACAGTTCATTTGCACATTTCCATTCGCAATTCTGTAACGTTTGAAAATGCTCCACTTTCCACCAATCATCTAATTAATATACACACAGCGTGTTACCATGTCAGCAGAGAGCAGCCATGTCATGAAGCATAGCAACCAAATGTTTACATGTCTCCGCCCCCCGGCCGTCCGTGAGGGGGCGGGGACCTGTGACATTTAGCTGGCTCAACCCTCGGCTGCCAATCTCTGTTCATTCCTCCCTGTACAGCCAACTTCTGCCTTTCATCTAAAGAAGATTTCGTTTTAATTTCTCTTCACTATAGCTGAATTGCAGAGCATAATCCTTGGCTGGGGTAGGGGGGGGATGGGAATGGCTCTAATCTGTAGTAAAACCATATGGCCCACACAAGGGGTGAGGGGCAAATGTGAGGAGATGCTCACTCCTGTTGTGAAAGAACAGATCAATATATTGACTGGAACGATCAGTACAATGAGTAATGCACTGAGTAAACACATAAAACATTCATAACGACTGCAGGGGCGTGAAATAAAGTTTATGTGCGAACTAGTCAAAGTTTTAAATGATTAATTACAACGTGGAAATCATTCTGTTCGCTCTCTAGAAGCCATCGGTGGGTTCATCTGACCAACAAGCATATCTCGTTTCAAGACTGTGGCACTTGAGTGACTTGGAGACTTCGTGCAAAGCTTGGCAGGAGGAAAGGTACCGAACCTGCTAATGCTCTTTGGCCCAGGAGTTTTATCACTCTATTAATTTGTGTTTGACAGACACATGCTGAGAAAGGCAAGAAAAAAAGTGTTGAAGACAGTGTCTTCTCCTTTACAGACAAGCAGAGAGACAGATAAGTAACAAATTTAAATTATTCAGTCGAACAGTCTATAAGAGGGTACATAGATTGTGAGCATAGCCCCAGATATACTTAATCTGATTTTAAAATATACCAGACTTCTGATTGAGCTACAGGAAAAACACTATAAAAAATATTCAGATGGCATAATATCATAATATCATAAGCTTTTGTGAAGGTACCTTGAATTATGCAATATTACCAGGTACCCTCACAAAATTTAAAACACTACACAAGGAGATATTACTGAGATAACGCAAAAATGTATGTGAGATGCTTTCACAACAAGGATATGATGAATTATAGCAGTGATGACAAAATCACTCCTTGAGTCATATTCGCTCGCACCTTGTTAAGTGTGACTAGTTTTCTTTTTCTTTTCTTTTCTTTTTACTGCCGAGTCAGAGAAACACAGTCAAGATTAGATCTGAACACTGTGATGTTGCTAAATAAACACACGCAAGGAGTTAACAGTAGCCACAGGATGCGCACTGCTAGCCATGTGAAGGTCTGTACAAGCTTTCATGTTGTGTAGAGTACACAAGTAAGTTAACATGAGAAGACTTGACAATCTCTGCTCTTCTGACTGGAGCAGAACAAGCCTACAGTGGCACTCCACATGGTCCTAGACACATGTGTGGTGTTTGATCCCATATCTGAGGCAGAGTGGCTAATTAAACATGACAGCGGTAAGGACAGAATCGCACTTTCAAGAATGTGTGGGAGACACGTCCCCAGCTGTTGCCTCCGGAACTACTCCCATGAATATGCAGCTCATGCAAATGTAGAAAACAGACATAAAAGTTTTACGTCACTGACTTGCCTTTGCTTTTAAATTGCGCAAAACAACTGTATGACACACCTGTTCACCAGATTGTTCGATTCAACTGTTTGTCAGAGCAAGTGGAGCGAACAGGACTTAAGTCAGAGACAAAGTTGTCATGGCAACACAAACGGACACGATTATGTGGCGAGTGAATTTGTTCGTCTTGAGCGTTCAATCTCCACTACTGACAGGTTGCAGATACAGCTCCGAGAAAAAGCAAGCAAGCAAAAGAGCGTACATTTAGCTGCAAAATATATAAAACAAAAACATAAAGACACAATTTAAAACCAAGAAAGAAAGCTATTTCAGTAGGTAGAACCATTTATTTTAACGTTTAAATTTCTGAGTGGAGGATTTGTGGGGGGATTTGTGTTAAATTTAAAACTGTCATTTGTATATACAATTGGTCAGACCATTGTCAAGGTTTTCAGTTCAGAATTTTATCCCAGCAAAAAAAAAAAAAAAAAAAAAGTCAATTATCGTGGTCTACAAAGATAAAACCAAAACAGCAATGCAGAGGCATCATTGGACAGAGGATGTTATTTCCCTGTTACCAGGACAACCAGATTGTCAGATGGCTAGCCTAGCCAGTGACGCCAGATGTTGAGGATTTATGGTCGATTTGGTTTAGCGACTAAAATCACGCACCCAAAGCCTGCCTTGCCTGCTCCTGACCCACCCCCTACTCATGCACAGCCTGCCCACTGAACACTCACACTACACCAGATGTTGTACTTTTGAGGCTTGTCTGGATATTACAGTAATATCTCGTCGCTGGTTGACCTCCAAACATACATATACACAAACAGCCATGTGCGTGCCTGTGCACATGAAAAACATAAATACAGAACACATACACAAAAACATAATTAACAGAGTCTAGTTCTGCTTAAAAAAAAAAAAAGGTTGTCATAGCGTGTGAGAGTTAAACGAGAGACTGAAAATAACCCTGGCATATGCACCTATTTCCATAATTATAATGGCATAAAGCATTTATCAAGCTTTCACCATTTGAGGATTTAAATGTTTAAATGCTGTGCATTTGAAGTGTGTGTGTGTGTGTGTGTGTGTGTGTATCTGTGTGGAGACACTGCAGTCACTCATGTAAAATGCAGAAAGCCCTTCTCTTCCCAAGAGTCTGGCCTGTTCCAAAAATACAGCTCTACCTAAGACATAAAGTACGAGTGAAAAAAAAAAAAAAAACATAGGATCATGGTCTTTCTACTGAAGGATCCTACACTTCCTGTGTCTGAAGAGAGACCAAAGACCAATCTCCCAGCATACATGTTTCATTAAGGGCCATTAGTGACGTATGCAAAGTTCACAAAGGAAAAGAGCAGTCAGACGTATATACAGGGCAAACTGGAGCTGACGTTAATGTTTCCAAGGAGCAGAAAATGCAGCGAGTTCTTAGAATTGCCCAGGAAAATGAAACTTAAAACTTAAGAAGATGTTTTAAGAGTTCTCTGTTGAACATTTTAGATAAGAATACGTGTTGAAAGGAAATGTTCTTGTTAGACAGGTGAATATATGTCTTTAGACAGAAAAAAAGGCCTTACAGAATGCCACATCATCATTGTAGGGATGTAATTACATTGCTCTATATAGAGGCACACACAAACACACACACACTCTCTCTCTCTCCCTCTCTCTCACACACCGACACACCGACACACACACACACACACACACACACACACAACTCACACCAATACATTAAAAAAAAAAAAAACAGACACACAAGGTGTAACAGTAATATCACACATTTCTGAATGAGAATTCGACATCTGAGATTCATCACCTGCGGATATTCAATTCACGCCCATCAGACGTATCAGTGGCTTTCCCGCCGTTCTCCCCTCTTATCTCCCACCCCTCCATCACTTTGTAACGAATCCTTAATTACTTTTAAAAAAAAAGCAAGAATAAATGGACTCAAACTGCAATTCATATTTTTAAAACGTAAAATTCTTACAGAGTATGATTATTTTGAGAATGCGTGCCTAACGATGATGGATTTGGATCAGTCAGGCACATAATATGAGGACATGTTTTTGTTTTTTGGGGTTTTTTTCCCCTGTCTAACTCAGTTGTAAGCAGGGATATGCATTGTTAACCAGCAGTGTCTTCTTGGAAATTCAGTAATAAATTTGCAACAGGAAATTTCAGATTACTTTGAACTCGAAAAAACACACTTTTTTTTTCCTCTCCCCCAAATAGCTCATGATGTCTTTACCTCTTACAGTTTTATCTCTGAGAGAAAATTAAAACCACAAACACTCCAAACCCATGTTTCTCAGCACTAACCCACCTGATTCTACTTGTAAACCAATAAGGCTCTTGATTAAATGAATTAGGCATGTTTAGTGCAGGGAAGGAAAAGAAAACGTGGAGTCTTTGAAGTCAGTGCTCTGCGCTGTTTCCACAGTCACTTGCCATCTCTGTTTGTGCTAAACCTCGGTGAAGCATTAAAACAGTTCCATATGCAGTAATGTCTTAGAGAACAGCTCAACAAAAGCTGGGTTTGTATGTGGCTCACAGAGAGAAACACCATGACTCACAGCTACTCGAAACAGTGCTACTGAAAAATGAAATAATGGCATTGAAAAGCAAAGCGAACAGCAAACATTTAATAAAGTCCTTTGGGGCTAATGACTCCCAAATGGATAGCGAACTAAATGAAAATTTCAATGCAGGTACGTGATATATATGAAGGCAAAATGGCTAAAAGCCACAGAGATCTTTGTCTGTGTTAGGGGCTGCACAGAGTACTCAACCATTCGAGTACTGGGGCGGTTACATCAATTCTCGAGTTTCTACATTATCGTTGCTAATCGCATGATGCTAGATCTCATGCGCACTCAGTTTCCAGATAGAGCCCTTGGTAAGCAAGAGGAAGGAAGGCGACAGTATAAAAGGGTGAATCAATTGTTTGTTTGTTCTGTTGTTGTATTTCACTGGGCAAATTTTCTTTCCCAGCTGTCGTTGTGATGAAACAAACGTACATTTGTGAGTTGTGGACGGATTTCTCAAGGATGGCTCTAACGTCGAGTTTGTCATATAATACACTATGCTACTAACGCTGCTAGACAAATTAATGATGTTAAAAGACAGATGCAAGCAAATGTGACTCATTTCATTTTTAAGTCGGTTAAGACCAAGTGTTATCTTCATATCATACCGTTAATGTTATGCTTTGCCCTATGCGCTAGGACCAACTGCATAGTTGCACCGAGTACTCGAGTTTTTCAGGAAACGAGTACTCGAGTTGTAACATTATGCACTCGGGCAACCCCTAGTCTGTGTACATTATGAAATTGGATTAAAACTGTTTTGGTGTGAATTTTTTTCAAGATACCCAGTGTGGCATTAAAACACGGGCATTACCTAACGCTCTTGATTAACAAAACCCTGAGAACAAATTGTCCTATTATGGATCACCAGAGTGCACAAATGTGGCTGTTTAGTAAATTACATTCGGTTAATGATCTTTTTCGACATGATTTATGCAATATATTTGTGAAATGTTGATAAAATATCAGTTATACCAATATTCCTCTAAAATTTCACTCTGAAATACTGACCAGAAATTCCATATTCAATATTGGTCACATCGTTATTCTTTCAAATCTTAACAAATGAGTTGGTTATGTAATAAAATTACCACTCACAAGTCAACCACTCACAAATGGTTTGTAAAAAAAAAAAAGTCAGATATTGAATGATATGGAAACAAATTTACAGCAAATTAATCCCAGTCGTTGTCAAGGAAACAGCTTGGCTGAAAGAAGAGCTTGTGAAGTTGTGTGTTTTGGGAGTCGGCGTGTTATGAAATGTGCTGTAGACAATAATGTATTTTATCACACGAAAACTCGAACCTTGACACCAGGGTCCTGCAGAGCAGAAGGACCAAAGAGTGAATCTGCTTTAATTCAAAACAAACGCGACACACAAGAAAGGACGAGGAGACAGCGACTGCAGCGAATACCGGGAGAGAATCGGAAACTCAACCTTAAAGCATGTTCCACCACGAGGAGAGAATGCATTTTTCTTTGTCAATTTACAGAGGAGAGTGAAAGTCATTAACAAACATAGTTCTTTGACACAGTATTTCTCCAAGAACAGTTTACGACACAAATTAAGGGAACTTAAGTGAAAAGTAATAGCAGTGTAGTGTCAGGTCTTGTGTGTTGTTCCTCACAACTGGGTGATGGGTGCAGTGAGAGAAGAATGTGAAGATGTGAGGAACTCTGACTTTGGAAGAAAAAAAAAACTCTCCTTGCTTTTTGCATTACATGCCTGACTCACAGTCTTTAATCCAGGGGAGAGGGACAGAGACATAAATTTGTAAGAACTTTTTTTTTTTTAAGGGGCACATTCGCTTTTTATCTCCTCCCACAAGCCGTACATGAAAATGAGTGCATTTGAATCAATCATGTTAGTGGAAAAGACCATCAAACGGTTCAAATGACTGAAAGTGCTCACTGTGCAACATCTGCAGAGAATAACATTTGATATTTCTCTTCAAATCTTATTGACCAATGATTCAATGTCATTTTATGTCACATTTGTTGATCGGTGATTGGTAACGTGTAGCTGGAATGAAACAAGGAACTTCAGGACGCGGTTACGCTGTCCCTGCACATTTGTCAGCAATGTACACCACAAATCAAGTCGTGATTTATTCAGTCAACACCCCATCTCCAGTCACTTCCTTCTATAAGTATTTTTACAGCCCTAAAAGAGCAGCAGCAGTACCCGTGTAGTCAAGGGCTCCAGGCCAGAGCCAAAATGCCCAGATGGCATACACACAGATAGTTTTGTTTTTTATCCTGTTTTTTTTTTTTTTTTAGTCACAGGCAGGGGGTTGCCGTCAAGTCCGCAATGATGCAACAGCGTACGATCAAATCCTCCCCCACCCCCCCAACCGAGATCTGACTGCTCTGCATTAGCACACTGGAGGTCGGTGGAGGGGATATCCACAGGATGTGAGACCTCTCTGTATAAATTAAAATCCTCTCACGCTGATGGCTTTATTCGGCACGCGTTTCCTTTAGCTAGTACAAAGGGTGTGAGGTAGAGCGAGGGGGGTGGAGGGTGGGGGGATCTGCTGTACTCTTTCCTGTGTCCTTTCACTCCTAAAAAAAAAAAAAAAAAATTGCCTGCAATTGCCACTGGACCACTTTAACATATTAATGCAATATTGCCCACAGTTTAAGACTACTAAGCAAAATCCTACGCAAACTCGCTGGTTTTTCAAAAGTAACACAACTATAACCTTACATAACCAACGCTGTGCCTTTACTTATTTGGTATGTCCTGTTCTAACGTACTGTATCACAACAATGACGGTGCGGGCGACATCCCCCTTGGCCAGGGGTGGGGGAATGGGGGGGGGGGCATTCTTAGCCCATTATAACATCGTCCCTACTATATGAGTGACACATAACAGTAAGCTTTCACAAATAACTTGAAATGAGAGGACACAAGTGGGGGCGTGGTCTAAGTAAAACGTCATGGTAACATGTGTGAGGACCTCCAAGGATGTAATCTTGACTTTAGTAATGAAGTTACACTATTATACAAAACATTTTATTAAAACTGTTTATATGTTTAATATTCTATATAATATTAAACATTCAAACATCTCATTTAATGTTATAACCATTTGAGAGTTGCACAGAGTGATTCAAAGATGGGCTTTTTCTTTGATTAAAATGTATGCAGTGGTGTTTACACATGAACGGAGATGATGACTGGTAAAATTAATGTAGCATAATCGATTGTTGACACTGATAAAAAAAGGGGAACAGCAAGGTAAACAGCCTCTTATTTGACTGGCGCTCTCCCAGATTGAATCAGTAAATCATTTTAACAACTCTATTTCCAATGACCGTCTGAGATTGTACTCTAAAAACAATTATCACAGCAATAACTACAAGGGCCGAACAGAGTGACGAGATGTCTTAAAGGTCACTCAGATCATTTCGTTGACATTTACAACGTAAAAATACAGATACTGGCATTTGAAATGGGTGTTTGTTTTGAATGTTTCGGTCTGAGGTTGCTGTTATCGGTCGAGATCTGCATGGCAGATGGGAAAACTACCCACACTACTTAGCAATTATAAGCACGTCCTAAAAATATACGCTCATAGGACAGAGAATGGAAATACTTCAGCGGCGGACATCTGGGTGCGAACACGAGCTGAACACGTACAGTTCGCGAGGCTCCGGGCGAGTGCCGCATCCCGTAAAGCTTCAGCGCGAGAACAGCAGTTGTACTTGTGGATGGATGATATTTATTGCTTTGACATCTCTTTGTTTCTCACGTGGTACTTAAAGACGTCAGAACGCACATCAAGGCACCAATGTGGATACTTGCACAAACACACTGCTTTTGTAGACACACACACACACACACTCCCATACACAACCCTTAATGGAA
Organism: Chanos chanos; assembly: GCF_902362185.1. Taxonomy (NCBI): domain Eukaryota; kingdom Metazoa; phylum Chordata; class Actinopteri; order Gonorynchiformes; family Chanidae; genus Chanos; species Chanos chanos. Next base: position 30,613,371 of record NC_044501.1, on the reverse strand, counting down.
TATCTTATACAGTTCTGGACAGTGAATATTAATAGGTTCAAGTTTATCAAAGTTGGATGGAGAAATGTGCAGAGAATTGAACCACTGTAGAAGATCTCTAGATATAAAGAGAGATTGCAATGATGCACAAAGAGAGAGAGAGAGAGAGAGGAAGCACTTTCTAGCCTTTCGAGCCGATAAAAGGCTTCGCACACAGAATAATACATGGCGGGAGGTAGCTGAGACGCAGCCTGTACACTGAAGGCATACTGCACAGAACCCACGGTGGGGAGAGACGAGAGGAGACAGCCGCTGTATCCTGGCAACGCAGTGCCGGCAGCTGCAATGCACTTTTGGACAAGACACGGTGCCAAGACACAAGTTTTTTTTTTTTTTTTAAACTTGGTACCTTTGAGTACTCATCAAATGAAGTGTTGGGACAAACAAGGTTCCCTCTGAAGGCAGCCTCTCTCTCAAGACGTGACGAGGGGAACTAAATGAACGCCCGAAGAGTTCAGTAGCTGAAAGAAGGGCTGTTTAGGGCACTTTTAAAGTGATGATGGTCGGTCTGACCGGAGAAGGTGGTGGTGAGAGGATGGAGGTCTTGAGGAGGTGGAGGTGGAGGTGGAGGTGGAGGTGGAGGTGAAGGTGAAGGTGAAGGTGGAGGTGGGATGTGAAGGAGTGACAGCCTCATACCTTCCTCCTTCGCTCGGCTCTCTCACGAGAGCGCCTCCTTCTCTCCCGGGCTTTCTCCAACGCCTTCATGTCAGTGGCCTGCTCCATCTCCACCCTGGCCTTTTTGATGTGGGCCGCGGCGTGTGCCATTTCGCCTGCGTTTGTCTTGCCCTCTTAAGAACAGGTAAAAAGAAAGAACCCGGAAGAACCGCCCGCAAACGGGGGGAGGAGGTTTAAAACAGAATAGACTCCCAACAGGCGACTTTCTGTCAAGGGCAGACGTGAGCCAGTCCTCTCCCACAGCTCTGCGTAAAAGTGCAGAGGAGGAGAGGCCAATGGAGAGGAGGCGTGAAACAGAGAGAGAGAGAGGAGGAAGAGAACAGCTCTATTCTTTCCACAGCATCCCTCGGAACAGGCTATCTGGTCCACAGCTTCTGTCCTCTCTGTGTGAACAAACGGCATCTAAGGTATGTGATAGAGTGTATGTGTGAGTGTGAGTGAGAGAGAGAGAGAGAAGGGATGGGAGGGGCATGGATCTAGCTCGCATCAACAGAGGTAAGCCAGGAGAGAGAGAGAGCGAGAGAGAGAGAGAGAGAGAAGAATACAGAGAGGCAGGGCAAACAAGTACAAACCCCACCCTCTCGCGGCAGCCGAGACATCGTCTCCCTTTAGCCGCTTTCAGGTTTGGAATCGTCGACCATCAGCAAAGCACATCAAAGCGACCAATCGCATCCGTTGGGGGTGACGGGGGGGTGGGGTGGGGGGGGTCTCTCAGAGAGACACTCTGGGATGGGGGAGGGAGGGAGTTACTGCACTGTACCAGTTACTGTCCTCTACATGAAGAAAGGAGGCAGCCATGTGCGCTAAACGCAGAGGGGGGAGACGAGAGATGAAAGGCACCTCCCAACCTTTCATCCTCATCCCTCATCCCAAGCCTTCTGTCTCTCCTCCACCCGCTGAACAAGGCAAATGGTGTAGTCTGGTTGCATGGCTGGATAGTGCTATTACTCGTCTCACTTCAGTGCCACACGACACAGAAGCTTCCTGTGATTCTTTTATTCTGTTCCTTTTTTTTTTTTCTTTTTTAACGCCCACTTCTTTTCTATACCTGCTCCCACTGTCAGCAAATATATATGACGAGGAACGAAAGACAAAAAAATCTGACAGGGTGCCAAAGCAGTCAGTCGGTCGGTAGATAATTGTGCGATCCAAACTGAGGAGGGGTTTTGTTTGGTGTGTCTGTGTTTCGAAGATTTGTGTTTGAAACCACTTGGGCTAAATTTGTGTTTATTCAGTTTATATTTAATCAAGTAAGCATGATATAATGATTAACGTGTGTGTGTGTGTGTGTGTGTGTGTGTGTGTGTGTGTGTGTGTGTGTGTGCGTGTGTGTGTGTGCATATCATTTGTGGTGTTTCATTTATGGTAATTACATGACTCTGAGTCTCAAAAGCTTTTTTATCAAAGTCAAAGCCAGCACACTGTAATTGTAGGTGTATCTGTAGTAACTTCTATATTACAAATTCCTTTACAAGTTATAATTTAGAAGAGAAAGTATTTGTCCAATAGAGAGAAAGAGAGAGAGAGCGAGAGAGAGACCTTTTGCTCATACACTCAGCATGGTTTCTATAATAAATCATTTTGTCTGCACAAAAACAGCAGAAATCCAGGCAGAAAACACATATTAATGATTTATCACCTCCTCCTGTTGGAGGAGGCGAAAAACAAGGAAGAGGAGACACAGGGAAAGAGAAAAAAACATCCAGCAGGGACAGATTTCCACAGCCAAGTAATAAACGAGTGTTTCCCATGGGATTCTTCCTCTCACCCTATTCCACCTTCATATGTTGCTAGTGTGAAACCACATGATCGACAATGAATCACTTCATGGTACAGCTAAATCGATAATCAGTACACGCATGCTCCTATAATCTAGGTTTGTGGGTGTATGAACACAATAGTCACTTACGAAACATACATCACAGTACCAGACAATTCTGAATAAAACCCATTTTAGGATCTCTACTCAATTTTCAGTAGGCCAAATCTCATACAAACCATGCAGTTCTAAATCTTTTTATGAAAGAGGCATTGGGACACACTGATATAGCCTTACTGTGTGTCAAAGTGCAGTGTGTCTATGAATATTTTCATTACAAAACTGGAGCGCTGCCACAGCAACTGCTCCTGCTATCTGTGCAATTGCAGTGCAATAATAAAGGCTCACG